>NC_141149.1:118828561-119069993 GCF_053477565.2 Lygodium microphyllum | reverse complement strand
CGGTGTAGTTGCAGATATTGATATCTGGCATAAACGCATTGGTCATGTTAATGTACAGCGAATTAAATCAATGCAAGCCCAAAATATTGTTGCAGGATTGCCTAAATTCAAGGTTGCAGAAATGCATAAGGTATGTGAAGCCTGTCAGTTTGGAAAATAGGCAAGGAAACCATTTCCTAGACATGTTCAAGAGAGTAAGAAGCCATTGAAATTAATCCACTCTGATGTGTGGACTACTAAAGCTGCATCTCTTGGAGGCTGTCATTATTTTGTCACTTTTATTGATGACTATAGCAGAAAAGTTTGGGTGTATTTTATGAAAAAGAAAAGTGAAGTTTTTGGGCATTTCAAAACTCTTAAAGCTATGGTTGAAAAAGAAACAGGCCTGCAAATAAAATGCCTAAGGTCAGATGGAGGGGGAGAGTACCTCTCAAATGAGTTTGCAAGGTTCTTGCAGGAGCATGGCATAAAGCAGTAATATTCATGTAGTCATACCCCACAGCAAAATGGAATTGCAGAAAGAAAAAACAGGCATATTGGAGAGGTATCTCATGCCATGCTCAATGAAAAAGACCTGCCAGATTTTTATTGGGCTGAGGCAGTTACTACAGCAGTCTACATAATGAACAGGACTCCCATTGCAACGATACATGGCATGACTCCAAAGGAGAGGTATACTGGTAGGAAACCAGATATTTCTCATTTGAAAATTTTTGGTTGCATTGCCTATGTTCATGTGCCAGATGAGTTGAGATCCAAGTTGGATCCAAAAGCTGAGAAGTGCATCTTTATTGGTTACTCTCTGCAGCAAAAAGGGTATAGATGCTATAACCCTTCTACTCGTAAGTTTACAGTGAGCAGAGATGTTGTTTTTGATGAAATGAGTAGCTGGTATAAACCAGTAAATGTGATTGTTAATGTAGATGCACAAAATGGTAATGCTGCACAGAATTCACAGCAGCAGTCACAAGATATTAGTGGACCTGGAGCATCCTCTAGTAGTGGTTCACATTCTTCGCCATGGACAGGCAGATTGAGATCAGGAGAATCTTCTCAAAGCAATGCAGATAGTGGTATGCAGGTATCACGAAAAGGAAAAGAGAAGGTAGATCAGCCCATGTTTGATATGAATGCAGGTCACTCTTATGTGGATGGTGAATCCAGTGGCTCAGAACAGAGCATTGATGATGAGTTGGGTATTCCTTTTATTGTCACACCTGGAGTAAGGAAGACCAGGGATGTTTTGAGAGCACCTGGGAGTGAACCTACTTTGCGCAGGTCTACCAGAGCTAGGTATCCTGTGGATAGGCTGAAATATGATGGATTTACAGCTATTCACTATGCCTATATGGTCAAAGTGATACAGGAACCAGAACCCACTTCTTTTGAGCAATCCATGGGAAAAGAAAAATGGGAGAAAGCCATGGATGAAGAAATGGATGCCTTAGAAGCAAATGCTACATGGGAATCGGTACCTTTGCCTAAAGATAAGAATGCAATTGGTTGTAAGTGGGTTTATAAGGTGAAGCACAATGCAGATGGTTCTGTGAACAGATACAAGGAAAGATTAGTAGTCAAGGGTATGCACAAACATATGGCATTGACTATGAAGAAACATTCAGTCCGGTTGCAAGGATGGCAACAGTAAGAGCAGTCATTGCTATGACTGCATCAAAGGAATGGTCTTTAGATCAGATGGATGTAAAGAATGCCTTCTTGCATGGTGATTTGCAAGAAGAGGTCTATATGGAGCAGCCACCAGGTTATGTGCATGTTGTTCATCCTAAGTTTGTTTGCAGGTTGAAGAAAGCCTTGTATGGCTTGAAGCAAGCACCTAGAGCATGATCTGACAAGATAGGATAGTATCTTGTCACTATTGGCTTTCAGATTTCCAAGCCAGATTTCTCACTTTATGTGAGAAAAACAGAGAAAGGTATTATGTTGCTTGTCATTTATGTTGATGATTTGATTATCACAGGTGATAATGATGAAGATATCCTTCATGTGAAAAACAAGTGAGACTCCTTTCTTCTCTCCCACAATCTTGACAATACATATACGCATACACAAAATTGGCTTGTATTTAATTTAAGAAGAAAAAAAACTCTCTTTATTTCCATAACCTCACTAGATCTTAGTCTAAATATGTGACCACACTCACAAGCATGTTCTCCCTTATTGCATATAGTTGCACCACTCCCCTCGCACCTAATAGTTAGGAAAACCCCCTCTTTAAAGTGAAATACACTGAATGAATTGTACTATTGAGTTCATTGTAAGTCAAAATATACATGGGTTCTAATACCAGTTTTCTAAATTATTTTATTAGCCTATCTCCTTTAAAATAATACTACATATTAAAACTCTCTTTATTTCCATAACCTCACTAGATCTTAGTCTAAATATGTGACCACACTCACAAGCATGTTCTCCCTTATTGCATATAGTTGCACCACTCCCCTTGCACCTAATAGTTAGGAAAACCCCCTCTTTAAAGTGAAATACACTGAATGACTTGTACTATTGAGTTCATTGTAAGTCAAAATATACATTATTGTTGGAGCTAGGCTGGAGGTTACTAATGGCTACACCACAACAATCCAATTGTTTACTTATCCAAAACCAAATATTTATACCACTACTAATGGCTACACCACAACAATCCAATTGTTTACTTCCCTCTTTTGATTGTGCAATTGTGTATGAAACCTCAGAAGTACTCATTTTTGGCAAAAACCATGTCTTCAACTAAGGGATCCTTTACTACATGGATGTGTGTGTGTGTGCATGCATGCGTGTGTGCATGCGTGCATGCGTGCGCATTGACCACACAAACACAATATTAGATTGCCTTTAAAAAAATTCCCCTCCAATTCTCTTTATTTCCATAACCTCCCTAGGTCGTCTTAGCCTAAATGTATGACCACATTACAAGCATATTCTCCTGCCTTGCATACACTTGCACTACTATTTATACTTGATAGTGAGGAAAACCCCCTCTTGAAAGTGGAGTACACTCAATCACTTAGTGAATTCATTGTAAATTGGAATATGCATGGGTTCTTTGCAAGGTGTATTAAGGCATGCTATCAATGTTGTAAGAAAAGGTGGTACTATAGCCTCGTGGGCTTATCTACACAAT
The DNA here is from genome assembly GCF_053477565.2 of Lygodium microphyllum. Classification (NCBI taxonomy): domain Eukaryota; kingdom Viridiplantae; phylum Streptophyta; class Polypodiopsida; order Schizaeales; family Lygodiaceae; genus Lygodium; species Lygodium microphyllum. The sequence continues at coordinate 119,066,851 of NC_141149.1, read as the reverse complement.
TATCATCATGTATATTATCTCAACATTATGTAACCAATAACTATTTAATACTCACTTTGTAACTAGGGTGGGCAACGTATGGGTTGCTCCCTAAAAGGCCAATGTGCCCATCACATGGTAGTAGGCTACTATTTCTAGCTCATATCACATGCTATCTAAGAGTTATTAATTATCGCCATAGGTTGACATTGATGAATGTATCTTCTATTGACCATTTTGGCTAATATTGCATGCTTTATTGAAGCCAATAATTATGGCCATATTCTTGATATTAATGAAAGCATCTTCTATTAAACTTTCTCCAAATATATAAACTTGATATTGTAGAAATGGTTCTCTTCAAAAAAAGTTGTATTAGAGTATAGTCATGGATCACTTGTAAAGCTGGGTGAACCTCATTGAAGACTTGAGCACTACTCAACTTTTGATCAAATGTTCTTTCTTTCTCATATTTATGTTCTCAATGTTACCTTAGAGTATATCATTACTAGTGGGAGTGCCTCTTGGCCTTTTTCTTGCAGCCCTCAAGTCTATATATGCTTCAATAGCATCAATACAGTCTGTCCTACAAGCTTATTCTATTTGTGAATGCATATCCTACGCTATGATGGATGGTCTACACTAGTAATGATGTTCAAGGTACATGAGAACATGGTACCTGAATTGTGTTGCTTTGAGATGGTACATGTGTTGCTCTATGTGTGCATTGTCAATATAAGCTTAGATGTGGATAATCTCTCTCATTACATGCCCTATCACATGCTAGAGTAGTCAAGATTAGCTATAATTTTCATGGTATCAAGTTCAATCGTCTCAATTTTAGAAGACTAGGATCTATCCTCAAAAACTAAATCAACTTGCATTGACACTTACCTTTTAAAGGGAGATTTAGTATGCGAAGATATTCATACTCTTTGCTTTAGGTCCTACAAAAGATCTACACTTTGCTATATGAGCATTCTAACATACATAAGGAGTACAATAAACCAATATGTAGTATACTTTGGATTTTACTATCTGAGCATTTTATGTGCCTCCCAAGCAATAGAGTGAAGTAACAGTTAGAATTTTGTACATGTGAACTATAGTACACAGTTTTTCCTTAGTTTAAGCCTTAAAAATGAAACATGAACTATATACATAGTTTTTACTTTGCATAGTGAAATACATTGCATAGTTTTTCCTTTTTGGGTCTAAAAATTGTAACTTACAAAGATAGCTAAGGCTTATGGTTTAATTGATGTGATCTCAAATATTTTAAACTCCTTATTGTGCATGATGTGATCCTTGCCCTACATAATAAATTTTAGCAAGTGGTTAAAGTATCTCTACTCTTAAGGTATCCACCTTAGAAACTTAGATATTATGTAATATTTAGTGATAAAAGTAACTAAGGATGTTGTATGTTTTGTTGTACATTAATAATTTCAAAGTAATAATGATTGAGAGTGTTAAAGACCTTGGTTTTATTGGCTTTTTTGAGATAATGGTAGGTTTTTCTAATGGGAGAAGATGGAGATAAAGTTTTGGATTTTTAAGAATTTTAGAAAAAAATAAAATTCAAAAAATCTTAGAGCTTTTTGCCATGATCACAACAATTCAAATGTATCCAGATTTTGAGTTTTATATTAATAGTTGTGGCTATTTTAAGTTTTATCTAGCATGCATGAATTTTTACATGTGAGTGTGAAGGGCCATATGTTTTCTTCTTTTGGACTCCTAAGTTTGTAAGAATGTAAACATCTTCAAATTTGAGTAAAATATCTTTAAAAGCACCACGCTTTTGCATTCAAATATCAATTATGTAAGTTGTAAATGCTAAAGTAACTTGCTCCTCCAACTATTATGTAAAAGAAACGAAGGTATCAAATAGACACATAGCTCTCTCAAAGAAAACACAATTGTGCATGTGCAAATGAAGCTAGAGAAAGACTATCTCCCTTAACTTTTTTCCCCTTTTCTATAATTGTATGGGAGCTCTACTAAAATCCAATGAGATTCTCTCCTCTTCTCCACATGTGTGGAAGCTTTGTAAAAATCCTCAAAGATTTTTTCCCTCTTCTTTTCACATGTGCAAAGGCTCTACCGAGATCCACCAATATTTTCTCACTTCTCTAAAATCATGGAGAAACTCTACTTAAATTTGCCTAGCTTTTTCTCTATTTTCAATATTCATGTGAAAATTTTGTCAAATTTACTCTAAACGATGGCCCCTAAGAGACACTATGAATGAATTTGTTAGAGAATACACTTTTTGAGAACTCAAGAAAATTGCTTCAATGAAGAACTTAGAAGATGGCATTGAGGATGTAAACCATATCACATTAAGTCATGATAATCAAGTTTCAATTATTCATTCAAAATTTACTTATTCTTATTTGAGTTAAAAATATTTATTTATTTGATCTTATTTATTCATTAGAAAAGATTGTATTTCTTGTGTTGGTATATCTACTTTATGATTATGCTTATGGATTAATAAGAATATTTAAGAGTATATGTTGTTGGATTTACGGAATCAACAAAAAGAGAATGTGTGGCTATTGGATCTTTGGGGCCAATTGACCTAAAGGAATTGAATCCTAATTTATAGGAACTAACTTTCTTATTGATTGTTTATATATTGTGGTTATTTTTCATGTATTAAACATTATGTAATGGGATATTAAAACAAAGGTGTCAGTATATGTTTTCACAATATGGTAGCATAGTTTGCTAATATAGATCATTTAAACAAACCCATCAAGGAAAGTGGGAGACCTTAGTTCCAATGACTAAGAGTCTATGGTTGGGTAGACCCGATAAATTAGGTAGCTTTCACTACAAGGAAACACAAGTATAGAGACGGCGGGTAGCGACGCAGGAATAGCGGCGTCACTATTTGCGTTGCGATTTGCGTCGCATTTGCAATGCAAATAGTGACGCCCCACAGGGAAAAAAAAGAGGGCCGAAACCCGAGCACGTTTCATTTCGCGCATTTTTGTGAGACATTTTGAGAGGGAGAGCGAGAGAGAGAGCGACCGTTTTACATAGAGGGTGAGAGAGGGTGAGGAAGAAGGCTTGCCACCGCCGCCGTTCGCGAAGAAGAGGAGGAGGCGCCGTCGCGAAGAGGAGCCACCAAACCCTCGCCAAATCTTTACGGTGAGTCCATTCTCTCTCTCTCTTGCTTGTTTAGGGTTTAATTTGTGTATATTGGAGGGAGAGGAAATGAGAGAGAAAGAGAGGGAGAGGGAGAGGGAGGGAGGGAAAGAGAAAGAGAGGGGGAGAGAAAGAGAAAGAGAGGGAGGGGGAGGGGGAGGGGGAGGAAATGAGAGAGGGAGAGGGAGGGAGAGAGAGAGAAAGAGAGGGAGAGGGAGAGGGATAGGGATAGGGAGGAAATGAGAGAGGGAGAGGGAGGGAGAGTGCATTCTCTCTCTCTTTTACTTTTGCTTATATGATTTGTGTATATATATTGAGAGAGGGAGAGGAAATGAGAGAGAGGGAGAGGGAGAGGGAGAGGGAGGAAATGGGAGAGAGAGAGAGAGAGAGAGAGAGAGAGAGAAAGAGAGGGAGAGGGAGAGGGAGAGGGAGAGGGAGAGGGAGAGGGAGAGGGAGAGAGAGAGAAAGAGAGGGAGAGGGAGAGGGAGGAAATGGAAGAGGGAGGGGGATGAAATGAGAGAACGAGAGGAAGGGAGAGTGTATTCTCTCTCTCTTTTTTTGTATAATTTGTGTATAATGAGAGAGGGAGAAGAAATGAGGGAGAGGGAGAGGGAGAGGGAGAGGGGGGGGAGATGAAAACATAATAGGGAAATGAGAGAGGGAGAGGGAGGGAGAAGAAATGAGAAGAGAGGAAGAGAGCAAAAGGAAATGAGAGAGGGAGAGGAGAGAGAAAAAACAGAGAATGAAAGGAGAGAGAAAAAGAGATAAGATGTTAAACATAATAGGAAAAGAGAGAAAGAGAGGGTGTGGGTGAGGGTGAGGGCGAGGGAGGGAGAGGAAATGAGAGAGGGAGAGGAGAGAGAAAAAGAGAGAAAGATCATTAAACTTAATGGAAAAAGAGAGAAAGAGAGGGTCAGGGTGAGGGAGGGAGAGGAAATGAGAGAGGGAGAGAAAGAAAGAAAGGGAAATGAGAGAGGGAGAGGAGAGAGAAAAAAAGAAAAAATCATTAAATCTAATAGAGAAAGAGAGAAAGAGAGGGTCAGGGTGAGGGAGGGACAGAAAATGAGAGAGGAAGAGAAAGAGAGAAAGGTAAATAAGAGAGGGAGAGGAGAAAGAAAAAAATGAGAGAGAGAGAGAGAGGAGAGAGAAAAAGAGAGAAAAATCATTAAACCTAATAGGGAAAGAGAAAAAGAGAGGGTGAGGGCGAGGGAGGGAGTGAAAATGAGAGAGGGAGAGGAAGAGAGAAAAGGAAATGAGAGAGAGAGAGAGGAGAGAGAAAAAGAGAGAAAGATCATTAAACCTAATGGGAAAAGAGAGAAAGAGAGGGTCAGGTGAGGGAGGGAGAGGAAATGAGAGAGGGAGAGAAAGAAAGAAATGGCAATGAGAGAGGGAGAGGAGAGAAAAAATGAGAGAGGGAGAGGAGAGAGAAAAAGAGAAAAAAATGATTATATCTAATAGAGAAAGAGAGAAAGAGAGAGTCAGGGTGAGGGAGGGACAGGAAATGAGAGAGGGAGAGAAAGAGAAAGGGAAATGCGAGAGGGAGAGGAGAGAGAAAAAGGAATGAGAGAGAGAGAGGAGAGAGAAAAAGAGAAAAAATCATTAAACCTAATAGGGAAAGAGAGAAAGAGAGGGTTAGGGTGAGGGAGGGAGAGGAAATGAGAGAGGGGAGAAAGAGAGAAAGGGAGAGGAGAGAGAAAAAACGAGAGAGGGAGAGGAGAGAGAAAAAGAGAAAAAATCATTAAATCTAATAGAGAAAGAGAGGGTCAGGGTGAGGAAGGGACAGGAAATGAGAGGGAGAGAAAGAGAGAAAGGGAAATGACAGAGGGAGAGGAGAGAGAAAAAGAAATGAGAGAGAGAGATAGGAGAGAGAAAAAGAGAAAAATCATTAAACCTAATAGGGAAAGAGAGAAAGAGAGGGTTAGGGTGAGGGAGAGAGAGGAAATGACAGAGAGAGAGGAGAGAGAAAAAATGAGATAGGGAGAGGAGAGAGAAATAGAGAAAAAATCATTAAACCTAATAGAGAAAGAGAGAAAGAGAGAGTGAGGGTGAGAGAGGGAGAGGAAATGAGAGAGGGAGAAAGAGAGAAAGGGAAATGAGAGATGGAGAGGAGAGAGAAAAAGAAATATGAGAGAGTGAGGAGAGAGAAAAAGATATAAAAATCATTAAACCTAATAGAGAAAGAGAGAAAGAGAGGGTCGGCCTGAGGGAGGAAGAGGAAATGAGAGAGGGAGAGAAAGAGAGAAAAGTAAATAGGACCTTACAATAAGCTTAGGATACTATGATAGTGTGTACTAAGAATGAGTCCACCTCACTAAGAATAGGATTGGCGATTCACCTCACTAAGAATGAGTCCATCTAGGTACAAAGGGTACAAATACATTATCCTAGAAACTACATTATAGAAGCTTCCACTTGTGTTGGCACAAGGGTACCATCATATTTCACCCTCCCCTTCTCTATATTTGTGTATGCATCTACGTGAAAGGGTACAAATAAAAACAGTCAGAAGAGAAGCCAAATTGTCTCAATGCAAGCTGGCAATTAAATGAAAACGCCAATTGTCTATAGAACACATATGACAATTTGGCGAGTTTCAATCTAAGATCATTGATCAGGTGATTGCGAATTTTCAACAAATGGTAAGAAAAGTTAATATCAATCATGTATTATACTCGCAAGCTAATTGAATACCATATACAATAAGATTGGGACTCACTGGCAAATTTTCTATCCAGGGAGGTGATGTCTCATCCCAAGAAGGAGTGCATCCTTTGCGGCCAATTAGAAGAGTATGTGGGTATGCGATGGATGGAGTGCAGGAGCCAATCCACCACTTGCAAGGTCAATCTATACCGTCAATGCCAGAGGAGACAGGCAACCTTCCAGACCTACCTACAATCTTGGAGCCTGAGATGGAGGCAATGATCGATGCATTGATTCCCATGGATGTCGAGACTTCTAATCCGCTTAGAGAGGAAGCATCCATACCATTATATGATGGGTGCCGAGTATCTTGCCTGAAGACATTGCTTACACTCTTAAGTGTGCAAGCAAAATACGGGTGGAGCGATACGAGTGTAACTGAGTTGTTCAGGTACCTTGTACATACGCTTCGTTGATATTTTTTTTTGGCACTATTATTATAAACATTTGTGCTTTTTCAAGGTGTTTATGATTTTTTTAAGGTTATTGAAATATCATATATTACCACCTGCAAATACCATGCCTGAGTCTCGTGATGATGCATGACATGTTTTACGAAAGCTTGGCATGGACTACAATAACATCCATGCATGTATCAACGATTGTATACTGTTTCGAGGAGAATACGAGACTATGGAGACATGTCCAAAGTGTGGTGCTCGCAGGTACCGACAGGACTTGCAAGGGCAAACCATCCCTCAAAAAGTTCTTAGACACTTTCCGCTTATCCCCCGCATAAAATACATGTTTCGTATGTCCGGCATGGCGAGCTTGACAATGTGGCATGCACAGAATAGGTCCACGGATGGAGTTCAACAAATATCAGCAGATTCACGCGCATGGAGCCACATTGACTCTACCTTCCCAGGCTTTGTCCGAGAGCCAAGGAATCTTCGGCTCGGTCTTGCAATGGATGGCGTGAACCCATTCAATCTGTGCTCAACTTCTTACAGTGTGTGGCCTATAGTCCTTGTCAACTACAATATCCCTCCATGGCTTTCTACGAAGAAAGGACATCTCATCCTTAGCTTACTCGTCCCCGGCCACTACAAAGTCAAAAATATAGACGTGTATCTTCGTCCATTAGTCAATGAGCTTAAGATTTTGTGGGAGGAGGGGGTCACCGTGCAAGATATGAGCAGGCGCGATGGTCGGCAGTCAGCCAATATTCGAGCCATTCTCATGTGGACGATGCATGATTTTTCGGGATTCGGAGAGTGCTCAGGTGAATAGGCCTCCCTTCTTGTTGGTAATATCTATATTTTATCTCATTCAAGCAAGTATTCACTAGGTTGTGGTATTGGAATAGGTCTGGTTACCTCAGGTTATCATGCATGTCCATTGTGCGGGCCACAATTAGACTCCCGAAGGTCACGAACCATGAAGAAGATGGTATATCAAGGACACTTGCTTTCTTGCCAGAGGATCATGAACTCAGGGAAGGTTTCCTTGGACGACCTTCAACACGTATGAACACCGCAAGCTGGTACGAGCTGAAAATGGTCCACGCGGAATCACATCCAAACGAAGTGTGGCGGTTCTCAATTTTCTACGAGTTGCCATATTGGACCCACTTACAGGTCAACCACTTGTTGGATCCCATGCATAGTTTCAAGAATGTGGGCAAAGCTTGCTATGGAACCACATCACAAGAAAGAGAGACACTATAGGGGCATGAATGGATTTGAAGGAGGTAGGTAAGATGGAGGCGCTTTGGCCGCAGTCGAGTGCTGATGGTCGCATGCAGCTTCCTCGCGCTTCTTGGGTTTTGTCCACTAAAGAAGAATGCATTGTGAAGCAAGTAATCAAGTCTATCTGCACTCCGATGGATATGATGTGTTCTCTCAGGTCTGCATTTTCTAAAGACGACCAATTATCAGGGCTAAAATCCCATGACTGGCATAAGATATGTTAGGTTTGTACTACGAATAGATTGTAATTGGCGTGCGCATTTTGCTATTTGGAGTGTAGCCATTTTTCATAATGCTTTCTCATTTGTGGTAGTTTGTACTACCAATCACGATCGCAGGATGTCTTACTCCAGAAATATGCGGGGCCATTTACAAGTTGTCGACTTTGGTGCAATGGATTTCAAAGAAGGAGATTAAGACGTCCTCTATTGAATCTGCGAGGTGGGGAGCAGTGGAGATGGTCTGTCTCTTTGAGAAATACTTGCCCACCAGCATGCTCACGATACAAATCCATCTTCTTGTGCATCTTGTAGATGAAGTGGAGATTGCTGGACCTGTCCATACACTATGGATGTTCTTCTTGAAGTGCTTCATGAAAACCCTAAAAGGCTTTGTGCGATTGTGAAATATGTACAATGGCTAAAGGTTGGTTGGTGTCTGAGACGCTAGTACATATTTCACAATGGCTACCAATGGTGGATCCAGACAACAAAATGCTATGGTTGTTGAAGGAGGATGATAGACTGACTTGAGATGTGGTGGTTGGAAATGGGGTAGAAAAAAGAATGGATGCCTCAATGGAGGAGAAGATGAATCGCTTTTGTATGTTGCACCATGCCTCTATGGAGACGTGGCTCGCCAAGTACCAGATTGCTAGGCAAGATCGAGAGGAAGCGCGAGCTAAATTTTAACGTAGTACGCGTCATCGATCGATTTGATATCCCGAAGGCATGGAGGAGATGTCGCGGTTCATGTCAACACGATGGTTGCATGGAGCTTTGACCACAGCATCTCGCGAAGGGACAGAGGCCTCAATGGAGGAGTGGGAATTCTCGAGGGGATGTAGTCCAAAGGTGATGAGGGGTTTAGAATTTGTCGTATCTAAATTTTATATGTGACATCTAATTTGAGTATTTCAATGTACAGTACAAAATATATAGTGCAGCAAGATCGCGCGGACGACATTTTTGCGTGGAGCGTATTGACAAAATGCACTCCACAATGGACTGCGGTATCATGGCAAGGTTTGAGCAAGAGGGCCGGCGACGAGCAACAGATCCAAATACGGTTGTGGATGAGATGGAGTATTTTGGGAACTTGCAGAGTATTGTTACGGTGGATTGCCGTAGCTTCTCCATGATACTATTCGATGTGCAGTGGTTCAAAGTGGTACTTGGAGGAGCTGGAGCAATAGTTCGACGAGGTCCATCTGGATTTCTCGAAATAGATTCTGAAAAAAATGGACGGATTTGCATGACACCTTTGTGTTGCCAGCCCATTGTGAACAGGTGTATGGACTCATTTTTTTGCTAATTGTATTACAACTTGGTTTATGTCACAATGGTTTGAACTCTCTTGTACATGTTTGTGAACATGTAATCTTCTATCCAAACCCCCGACAACCTCGATGGTGGTATGTGTTACCTTCAACTCCCCGAAGTGCGAGAGTATATTATCAAAGCAATGTTCCGAGCATAGATGAAGATAATATGCAAATAGAGGGGTCAATATTGCAAGGGGTGGAGGCCGTCAAAAGCTTGGATCCAGCATCGGCTAACAATGATGGAAATACAGGAGTCCAAGAATTCTTTGAGAACAAGGTGGACTCAACCTTTTGTGGTGACATGTCTATCGACCTTTCAGTGTATGGGGAGTTGTGTCAAGAGATTGACATGGGACCATAGGATACTTCATACTTGGAGCATCCACTTACTCAATTCGTTGACCAATCGCTTATAAGGGTACATAAGATATATATTTTAAGTGAGATTTTTTTAAGGATTTATATTACTGTGCTTTGTATGATTTAAATTTATTATTCTAACATCATTTTTTGTATGTGCAGGTGACATTTTCAGGATGAGTCGAGGGATGAGCGATGAGGAGTTATAGGATATCTTCACACGCATGTCTCCAGACCAGATCACGAGATTCAGAGAGATGGCAGACCAGGAGCTATCTTGGGGGCGCTCTGATAGATCTACTTCAGCGCGATCGGATGCTTCAGCTTCGAGTAGATGAGCTCAACGCTCCAGACTTGGGCCAGAGGGAGGGAGTGCTTCGGGGTCAGGGGGTGCTGCAGAGATACAGATGTAGTGAGCCCGTGGTCGACACAGGATACATGTGCGACTTCTCACTCTCATGGCCCTTCCAGCGAGCGTGGCTCATGCTCAGGTGGATACTGTGGAGGCACAGATGCAGTGTCTTCGTCTCATCGTTCAGCTGAAGTTGCATCACCTCAGGGATTTGTCACACCTGTGGGGACGTCTACTCCAGTTACTCTGGCTTTTGCTCAGCCATCAGCAGCAGGTGGCACCCCTATGAGTGCCACTCCGAGAGATATTACCCCAGTCGGTATACCGGATGCACAGGGGTCTCTTGGATATGCCCAGGAGCATGGACGCAGATGGGAGAGGACCCATCTTAGGTAGACTCCAGGGGGATATGGATATCTAGTCGATGGTAGGTCAAGAGCCATCATCATGAATGATGAGGGGAGGAGGGTGATGGCTCGCATGAGAGAGTTATGCCAACAAGTTTTTCGGCACAACGTCTTAGATCATTGGAAGAACATACCGGAGGGGAGCAAGGACTACATAGTAGCATCCTTGCATGAGGAGTTTCCGGTCCGAGCCTCAGTAGATAGATTCTCTACAGGTTGGATGATGGATTGCATGCGTGCATATATGTCACACAGACGATCCGATGCACGTAAGGCAATCAAGAGTGGGGCTGCAAAGCCCGAGTGGTTAGATGCAGACGACTGGCGCCGATTGAGGGAGGAGGCTACAGATTCTCCAGGACGTTGGAGTCAGCAGCGCGAGGCAGCGAGGGCACGACTCGAGGCCAGAGTGGTCCATCATCTTGGGAGTGGCGGCCACATGACATATTTGGAGGACTTTGTAAGTTTTCCTTTTGTTTTGCTTGTTTATTTTTTTGCAATATTCTTTGTACTGACAATCATGTTTCTAACAGTTAGCATTTTGTTTTCTTTGCAACACTCCATTACAAATCGCGATCTGACTGGCCTTGAGACTCGATATGCAGAGAGGCACGGTCTCACTTCATTGATCAACCGATTGTATAGATGTGGCGGCCTTGTAAGTCACTCATATTTCTTGTCCGTAGTTACCATGTTTAATTAGAATGCATTATTGTATGGTGGACTAATGTGTTGTTTCTTTTTCTACAGAGTCCGTTCGATGCTCCTTTGTGGCGGGACGAGCTTTTGGAGGGCGAGGATATGTAGCTCGCCCTTGGAGCCCTGGAGCTCACACACCTTTATTTTTTAGTCGCCTGATCTATGTAGACATTTTCTATGTATTAGTGATATCTTGTCATGATTGTACAAATCGCTTATTATGTGATCATGTATTTATTTCATGTATCAGTGTTATGATTTCAATATACATTGTTTTTGTTTGCAAGCGCATTGTACACAGTGCAAAAACTATTTTGTATGGCTCTAATAAAGTACACAGTGCTATATGTGGCAGGGCAGCTACCACCAAAAAAAAAAAATCATGTTACCGTCCACTACAAGGGACTGGGGCAATAGCGACGCCGATTAGCGACGGCGTTTATCGGCGTCGCTATTGGCGTCGCTATATGCGTCGCTATTTGCGTCGCTATTTGCGTCGCATTTGCGACGCAAATAGCGACGCAAATAGCGACGCGTATAGCGACGCCGCAGGGAAAAAAAAGCGCGGCCGAAACCAGAGCGCCGTTTTCATTTTGTTTTCTTCGCCTTTTGAGAGCGAGAGCGAGGGAGAGAGCCAAGGCTTTGTGAAAGAAGAGGAGGAAGAGACTTGTTGCCGCCGCCGCCGCCACCGCCACCGTCGTTGTTCGCGAAGGAGAGGAGGAGCCCTCGTTGCAAAGAGAAGCCGCCCACGCTCGCCATATCTCATTGGTGAGTCTCCCTCTCTCTTTCTTTTACTTGTTGAAGGTTTAAATCGTTCTCTTTTGTTTATTTAGGAGAGGAAAAGAAAGAGAAGGAGAGGGAGAGGGAGAGAGAGGGAGAGAAAGAGAGGGAGAGGGAGAGAAAGAGAGTGAGAGTGCATTCTCTCTCTCTCTCTCTCCCTTTTGCTTGTTTAATGTTTAAATTACTTTCTTCTTTGCTTGTTTAGGAGAGGAAACGAGAGAGTAAGAGAGAAAGAGAGGGAGAGGGAGAGGGAAAGGGAAAGAAAGAGAAAGAGAAATAGAGGGAGAGGGAGAGGGAGGGGGAGGAAATAGGAGAGGGAGAGAAAGAAAAAGAGAGGGAGAAGGAGGGAGAGTGCATTCTCTCTCTCCCTCCCTCTCCCTTTTGCTTGTTTAATGTTTGAATCACTTTATTTTTTTCTTGTTTAGGAGAGGAAATGAGAGAGAAAGAGAGTGAGAGGGATAGGAAGGGGAAGGAAATGAGAGAGGGATAGAAAGAGAAAGAGAGGGAGAGTGCATTGTATCTCTCCCTCTCCCTTTTGCTTGGAGGATGTTTAAATCACTTTATTTTTTGCTTGTTTAGGAAATGAGAGAGAAAGAGAGATAGAGAGGGAGAGGGAGAAAAAGAGAGGGAGAGGGAGAGGGAGAGGGAGGGGGAGGGGAAGGAAATGAGAGAGGGAGAGAAAGAGGGAGGGGGAGGGAGAGGGAGCGAGGGAGCGAGGGAGAGGGAGAGGGAGAAAGAGGGAGAAAGAGGGAGGGAGAGGGAGAGGGAGGAGGAGGGAGGAAATGAGAGAGGGAGAGAAAGAGAACGAGAGGGTGAGGGAGAGGGTGAGAGAAAGAGAGGGAGAGGGTGAGGGAGAGGGAGAGGGAGAGGGAAGGGAATGAAATTTAAGATAATATACGTATCGATAATGGTATGCAATGTGCTTTGCATACGGCCACGTACTTCATCAAAATTAACCCAAAATTATTGTTATAGAAGTGGAGATCCCTTAAATTGAGTATAGGATAATTTCTCTCAGGTCTTATGACTATGAGTAGAATTGATTGAAATAAATTTTATTACTATAGTTGTAAAATTTCATAGATGGCGCGCATTAATTTTAAAATGGATTACTTATACTCAAAGCCGAGATATAACAAAAAATTATCTACCGGGACAAACAAATCGTTGAGCATGATACAAGGCCGAGATATAACATCGGAAAATCTCTCGACTACTATATACAATGCAAGGTTTATGGTCAACTTGCAAGTTGACGTACATCTCCAAAAAGCTATCCATTTAAGCCTCGTTTGCTGTAATGTAGATAAGATGGCAAACGAAGAAGGTCCTATTGTTCAAGACCGCGAGTCGTATCTTAATCAGCGTGTCCCATGTCCTTGCTCTCAATGCAAGTTGGCAATTAGACGAAAACGTCGATTGTCTATAGAACACGTACGACGATTTGGCGAGTTTCAACCTGAGATTATTGATCAGGCGATTGCAGATTTTCAGCAAACGGTATTTTCAAGTTAGCATTTTTCATGCATTGTACTCTCAAGCTAATTGAAAACCATACACAATAAGATTGGGTCTTGTTGGCAAATTTTGTGTCCAGGGGGGTGATGTCTCGACCCAAGGGGGAGAGCACCCTTTGCGGCCAATTAGAAGAGTTCGTGGACGTGAGATGGATGGATGGCAGGAGCCAATAGACCACTCGCAAGGCCCATCTATATCGTCAATGCCAGAGGAGACAGACAACCTTCCCGACTTGCCTACAATCTTGGAGCCTGAGATGGAGGCAATGATCGATGCATTGATTCCCATGGATGTTGAGACATCTGACCCGCTTAGAGAGGAAGCATCCATACCATTATATGATGGGTGCCGAGTATCTCGGTTGAAGACATTGCTTGCACTCTTAAGTGTGCAAGCGAAATACGGTTGGAGCGATACGAGTGTGACTGAGTTATTCAGGTACCTTGCATACAGACTTCATTGTTTTTTTTTAAAACAGTATTATTGTAAATATGGATGGATTTTTCAAGGTGTTTTATGATGTTTTCAGGTTATTGAAATATCATATATTGCCACCTGCAAACACCATGCCTGAGTCTCGTGATGATGCACGACATGTTTTACGGAAGCTTGGCATGGACTACAATAACATCCATGCATGTATCAACGACTGCATATTGTTTCGAGATGAATACGAGACTATGGAGACATGTCCAAAGTGTGGTGCTCACAGGTATCGACAGGACTTGCAAGGGCAGACCATCCCTCAAAAAGTCCTCAGACACTTTCCGCTCATCCCCCGCATAAACCACATGTTTCGCACGTCTGCCATGGCAAGCTTGACAACGTGGCATGTGCAGAATAGGTCTACGGATGGAGTGCAACGAATATCAGCAGATTCGCGCGCATGGAGCCACATTGACTCTACCTTCCCAGGCTTTGCGCGAGAGCCAAGGAATCTTCGGCTCGGTCTCGCCATGGATGGTGTGAACCCATTCGGTCTGCGCTCGACTTCTTACAGTGTGTGGCCTATAGTGCTTGTCAACTACAACATTCCTCCATGGCTTTCTACGAAGAAAGGACATCTCATCCTTAGCTTGCTCGTCCCGGGCCGCTACAAAGTAAAAAATATGGACGTGTATCTTCGTCCATTAGTCGATGAGCTTAAGATTTTGTGGGAGGAGGGGGTCACGGTGCAAGATATGAGCAGGCGCGATGGTCGGCGGTCAGCCAACATTCGAGCCATTCTCATGTGGACGATGCATGACTTTCCGGGATTGGGAGAGTGCTCAGGTGAGCAGACATTTGTTCACGCCGGTAATATCTATATTTTATTTCATTCAATCAAGTATTCACTAGGTCGTGGATCGCCTTGCAGGTCTCGTTACCTCAGGTTATCATGCATGTCCATTGTGTGGGCCACAGTTAGACTCCCGAAGGTCACGAACCATGAAGAAGATGGTATATCAAGGACACGCCACTTTCTTGCCGGAGGATCATGAACTCAGGGAAGGTTTTCTTGGACGACCTCCAGCACGTATGAACGCTGCAAGCTGGTACGAGCTGAAAATGGTAAACCCGGAATCACATCCAAATGGAATGCGACGGTTCTCAGTTTTCTACGAGTTGCCATATTGGACCCACTTACAGGTCAACCACTTGTTGGATCCCATGCATATTTTCAAAAATGTGGGCAGCTTGCTATGGGACCACATCACAGGAAAGAGAGACACTATAGGGTCACGAATGGATTTAAAGGAGGTAGGTAAGATGGAGGCGCTTTGGCCGCAGTCGAGTGCTGAAGGGGGAGTGCAGCTTCCTCGCGCTCCCTGGGTTTTGTCTACCAAAGAAGAGCGCATTGTGAAGCAAGTAATCAAGTCTATCCGCACTCCGACGGGTATGATGCGTTCTCTCAGGTCCGCATTTTCTAAAGATGACCAAATGTCTGGGCTAAAATCCCATGATTGGCATAAGATATGTCAGGTTTGTGAACAGAATGGATTTTAATAAGCGTGGACATTTTAAAATTTGAAAAGTGACCATTATTCTTAATGCTTTCTCATTTGTGGCAGTTTGTCCTACCGATCGCGATCGCGGGATGCCTAACTCCAGAAATTCGTGGGGCCATTTACAAGCTGTCGACTTTGGTGCAATGGATCTCACAGAAAGAGATTAAGACGTCCTCTATTGAATCCGCAAGGCGGGGAGCAGTTGAGACGGTCTGTCTCTTTGAGAAATACCTGCCCACTAGCATGCTCACGATACAAGTTCACCTTCTTGTGCATCTTGTGGACGAAGTGGAGATTGCCGGACCTGTCCATACGCGATGGATGTTCTTCCTGGAGCGCTTCATGAAAACCCTGAAAGGCTTTGTGCGACAACGAGCTCGTCCGGAAGGTAGCATGGCGGAGGGTTGGTTGGTGTCAGAGGCATTAGTGCATATCTCACAATGGCTACCAACGGTGGAACCAGACAATGAAATGCTATGGACGCTCAAGGACGATGACAGGCTGACTGGAGATGTGGTGGTTGGAAATGGGGTAGAAAAAAGAATGGATGCCTCAATGGAAGAGAAAGTGAATCGCTTTTGTATGTTGCACCATGCCTCCATGGAGACGTGGCTCGCCAAGTACCAGATTGCAAGGCAAGATCGAGAGGAAGCGCGAGCTGAATTCCGACGCAGTACGCGTCACCGACCGATTCGATATCCCGAAGGCATGGAGGAGATGCCGCGGTTTATGTCAACACGATGGTTGCATGGAGCCTTGATCGCAGCATCCAGTGAAGGGGCAGAGGTCTCAATGGAGGAGTGGGAGTTCTCGAGGGGATGTAGTCCAAAGGTAATGAGGGGTTTAGAATGTGTCGTATCTGAATTTGTTTGCTACATCTAATTTGAGTGTTTCAATGTGCAGTACAAAATATATAGTGCAGCGTGGTCGCGCGGACGGCATTTTCGGGTGGAGCGTATTGACAAAATGCGCTCCACAATGGACTGTGGTGTCATGGCAAGGTTTGAGCAAGAGAGCCGGCGACGAGCAACGGATCCGAACACGGTTGTGGATGAGATGGAGTATTTTGGGAATTTGCAAAGTATTATTACGGTGGATTACCGTAGCTTCTCCATGATAATATTCGATGTGCAGTGGTTCAAAGTGGTACTTGGAGGAGCTGGCGCAACGGTTCGACGAGGTCCATCTGGATTTCTCGAAATAGATTCCGAAAAAAAATGGATGGATTTGCGCGACACCTTTGTGTTGCCGGCACATTGTGAACAGGTAATCTTCTAGTCATTTGCTTGCTAATTGTAATACGACATGCTTTATGTCACAATGGTTTGAAGACGGTTTGTAAGTGTTTGTGAACAGGTAATCTTCTATCCAAATCCCCGACAACCTCGATGGTGGTATGTTATACCTTCAACTCCTAGAGGTGCGAGAGTATACGATCAAAGCGATGTTCCAGGCATAGATGAAGAATATATGCAAATAGAGGGATCGAAATTACAAGGGGTGGAGGCCACCGCAAGCTTGGAGCCCGCATCGGCTAACAATGATGGAAATACAGAAGTCGTAGAATTTTTTGAGAACGAGGCAGACTCGTTCTTTTGTGGTGACATGTCTATCGACCTTCCAGTGTATGCAGAGTTATGTCAGGAGATTAACATGGGACCATAGAATACTTCATTCTTGGAGAATTGTATTACTCAATTCGTTGTTTAGATCTTCCATAAAGGTAGATAAGATATGCATTTTAAGATGGATTTTTCAAAAATGATTTATATTAATGCGCTTTGTATAGTTTCAATTGATTATTCTAACATTATTTTTTATCTCTGCATGTATCTTTATTTTCAGGATGAGTCGAGGGATGAGCGATGAGGAGTTTCAGGAGATGATGGCACGTATGTCTCCAGATCAGCTCGCGAGATTCAGAGAGATAGCAGATCAGGAGCTGTCTCGTTCTTCGTCAGGGCGCTCTGCTAGATCAGCTTCAGTGCGATCAGATGCTTCAGCTTCGAGCAGACGATCTCGACGCTCGCGACTTGGGCCAGAGGGAGGGACTGCGACTGCAGGAGGATCAGGGGGGTGCTGCTGTGGAGACACGGACGCGGTGTCTCCGTCTCGTCGTTCAGCTAGAGCTCGGTCACCTCCAGGATTTGTCACACCTGTGGGGACGTCCACTCCAGTTACTCCGGCTTTTGCGCAGCCGTCGGCAGATGTCACGCCTTTTGGTGGCACTCCTTTTGGTGGCACCCCCTCTGGTGGCACTCCTTTTGGTGGCACCCCCTCTGGTGGCACCCCTTTCAGTGGCACTCCGGGAGAGGGTACCCCCGTCGGTACACCGGATGTTCAGGGGTCTCCTGGATATGCCCAGGAGCGTGGACGGAGATGGGAGAGGGCCCATACGAGGCACACTCCTAGGGATTATGGATACCTAGTGGATGGCAGGTCAGGAGCTATCATCATGAATGATGAGGGGAGGAGGGTGATAGCTCGCATGAGGGAGTTGTGCCAACAAGTTTTTCGGCACAACGTCCTGGATCATTGGAGGAACATACCGGAGGGGAGCAAGGAGTACATAGTAGCATCCTTGCATGAGGAGTTCCCGGTGCCAGCCGCAGTGGATAGATTCTCTACGGGCTGGATGATGGATTGCATGCGTGCATACATGTCACATAGACGATCCGACGCACGCAAGGCAATCAAGAGTGGGGCTCCAAAGCCCGAGTGGTTAGATGCAGAGGACTGGCGCCGACTGAGGGAGGAGGCTACAAATTCGCCAGGACGTTGGAGTCAGCAGCGGGAGGCGGCGAGGGCACGAATCGAGGCCGGATCGGTACATCATCTTGGGAGTGGCGGCCACAGGACATATTTGGAGGACTTTGTAAGTTTCTCTTTTGTTTTGCTTATTTGTTTTTTTGAGATATTATTTGTACTGACAATCATATTTCTAACAGTTAGCATTTTGTTTTCTTTGCAGCACTCCATTACAAATCGTGATCCGCAAGGCCTTGAGACTCAATATGCAGAGAGGCACGGTCTCAGATCATTGATCGACCGATTGTACAGACGCGGCGGCCCAGTAAGTCTCTCATCTTTCATGTCCGTAGTTACCATGAGATATTTGAATGCATTATTGTATGGTGGATTGATATGTTGTTTCTTTTTCTGCAGAATCCGTTTGATGCTCCTTTGCAGAGGGACGAGCTTTCGGGGGACGACGATTTGTAGCTCGCCCTCGGATCCTTAGCGCTCACATACCTTTAGTTTTTAGTCGCCCGATCTATGTAGACATTTTCTATGTATTAGTGATATTGTTTTATGATTGTACCAATCGCATTTTATGCGATATCATGTATTTATTTCATCTATCAGTTTTATGATTTCAGTATAGATTCTTTTTGTTTGCAAACGCTTTGTATGCAGCAGTGCAGAAACTATTTTGTATGGCTCTCATACAGCACACAGTGCTATATGTGGCAGGGCAGCTTGCTGCCCTGCCACAAAATTTTTTTTTCCTCTGTTACCGTCGCTATTTGCGTCGCAAATTTACTGCAGGCGTCGCTATTGTCGTCTCTATCAGCGTCGCAAATTCTCTGCAACCGTCGCTATATGCGTCGCTATTTGCGTCGCTATATGCGTCGCATTTGCGACGCATATAGCGACGCAAATAGCGACGCATATAGCGACGCAAATAGCGACGATTCCATGGCGTCGTCAATAACGACGCTTTTTCCGACGACGGGGGCAAATTTTGTTGTTTGTATTTTCGTCGCTTTAAACGTCGCTATAAGGTCTATATCTTGTAGTGGTCGCTATTAGCGTCGCAAATTTTACTACTCACATCGTTATTGGTGTTGTTATGTACGTCGCAAACCGTCGCAATCAGCGTCGATATTGGCATCGGTATCAGCATCAAATGCGACGTTGATACCGATGCCAATATCGACATTGATAGTGATGGTGATACCGACTGTTCTATGGCGTCGCCAATAACGACGCTTTTTGCGATGACAGGGGCAAATTTTGTTATTTGCATTTTCGTCGCTTTTAATGTCGGTATAAGGCCTATATCTTGTAGTGTTTCCTAAACACTAGATAGATTTGTTAGAGCATGACCCCCTTTGATTTGGTAGGATATTTAATTATCTTAACACTTTTTTAGGGGACCAAAGTGTGGTTGAGTACATATCCTAATGGCCATGAAAGTCCAAAAGATAGCTCCACTCTCTTTGAACCAAGTGTGATATTAGGCCACTCTTCACCTTTAATTGGATAAAAAGTAACCGGATGTTAGACTATTGTTTAGGAGACCATAGTAGTTTAGGAATCCTCAGCTCAATCCTTCATATTGAGGCCTTTACATCTCATTGTGAGATAGACTCAAAGACTACTCGATCACCTAAGTTCATACATCCAAATTGGATGTGGATGATGTTGTTCGTAGAGAGGTGTCTAAGGGATCATTAAGCATTGCCTCCTCTACCTTAGGTCGGGGCAAGTACATCACATGTGGTATCATAGCAAAAGCTTATCAAAGTGTAAGGTTTTATGAAAACAAATTTTTCAAAAGATAAGATACAATTTTTTAGTTTTAACTTATTAAGTTAACCAAATATTCATTAAAATTTCTTGGAAAACTCAATCCAAGTCATTTCCAAGAGGGTTTGATTAAGGAAGAAAAGAGATGGATTAATTGGAAATGAGTTGGTAAAGTGAGTCCAAGTATTTAGATAGACAACATTTGTGGATAATTAGTTCAATTATTAAGCTTGATGGTATATTGTCTTGAGAATCTAATACAAAATATTTTTGTGGCCTCATAAATATATAGCCATATCTAAACTATAAGAGAATAGATATTTATGACCTTAGAATTGTCACATTATAACCATAGCAAACTCCAAGAGAAAAATATTTTTATGACCTTAGGAATGTCACGACATAACCATATTTGAACTCCAAGAGAAGAAATTTCTTCTAAAGTAGGTAAAAGAACCACAATTCAATGGATATCAAAGTTAAGGTAGATGTGGAAGTTTGCATTGATAGTAAGAGTGATTATTTCTTTGTTGCCAAAACTAATGAGGTAAAATTTAGTTTACTATTGAGGCCAAATTTTGGTGTGAACAATAGTCCCTTCATAATGCAATGTCAGAGGGGTCAAGGACTTGGGATGAGATAAAAGAAACAATAAGAGGAAAATGCATTTTCCCCTCTTTTCAAACCTTAAAGATAAATGATTTTTTGGGTCTCCAATAGCTTGTTCTAACCCTAGAGCAACATTGCTCAAAGTTTATTACCCTTCAAAAGTATGCTTTCCAAATGTCCACTAACCCATAGTTTACAAGGGTTTGCCAACAAGGATTAAATATTCCCCTCAATCACTATCTTAAATTAATGAGGCTACTCAATTTAGAATATGCCCTAATCCAAGCTAAGCCCTTAATCAAAGATTGTAGTAAAGATTGTGGAAATACTTACATTCCAAGAGGGAATGCAAATTATTATGGTGTAAGATTTATGTCACAAGATTGACGTATTTACATGGTTATAGAAACTTAAGGGAATAACTTAGGATATATTTTTAGTGGTATAAGATCTATGTCGCAAGACGGTCATATTTGCATTGTAATAGAAACTTAAGGAAATCACTTAGTGGAATAAAAATTATTATGGTACAAGATCTATATCACAAGATGATCATGTTCACATTATAATAGAAACTTAAGGAAATCATTGATGCTACATTTTTTATGCAGTGGGTTACTACAATACCAAATATCCAAAAAGAAAGTGCTACAATGGCAATGAGCTTGGCTACTTCAACTTTGTATAACATACCCAATTTCCTCAATCAAATATACTCAGTGCCCTATTTTCACGTTCATTTTAGCTTTGGCTAGCCTAAAATAAGTTAATTAATGCCTTGCCAAACCAAAATGAAGTATCATGAATTAATTATGATTTTTGAGATTAAAATAATTTATTTTAGATTCTTTAATATTTTCTTTAAAAAAATTATTAATCTAATAATAATTTTATAAATTAATGTATTAACCAATAATTTTTCAAATTATAGTTAACCTTTCTAGAATCATCATAAGTCAATTCAAATTTCTTGATAGTTTTCATAATATTTTAAGTTGCTCCATTAACATGATCTAACTTTTAACTTAAATTTTGATAAATATTTAATTTAATATTTTTATATTATAAATAAATTATTACACGTGCACATACACACACACACACAGAGGAAAAATGAAGCAAGAAGCAAATGAGAAAAAAAAATTCAAAATAAAATCATAAGGCTTTAAGCCTTAGTAGGGGGCCCTTAGCGAAGTGTGGGGCATCCCCTTTGCATTTTTTATTAATTAATTTGAAAAAACTCTCTCCCTTAGAAGTGAAAATTAAAGCTAAAAGATTGCATTAATTTAATTAAAAATTTCTTTTTTTCTTTAAAAAATTTTAGAGCCCCATTCTTAATAAAACAAAATTGTTCCCCTATACTAAAGGATAAACCCCCCCCCCCCCCCCCCTCTCTCTCTCTCCCTAGAAACTTATTATGAAAGGAAGGCCCCTCTTCTTATTTTCAACACACAACAATGATGAGTCTAATCTTAAGAGAAGAAGAGAGAGTGAGAATTAATGAGTTGAAGGTGAGGAAATTCTACAAAAAGGAGCTAGTGGCAATTCGCACCTTGACATCATATTCACATTCTTTATTTTCTCACTTTTCCCATCCATAATGGCCCTTTCCAAGTATATCAATATAGAAGGACCCTCAATTGATTATATTACCAAAAATACGACCCTCAATACTCGCCAAGGTATATCATTCTATTTTAAAAAATTTTAAATCAATTTATTTTTTATTCACAGAAACTCTATTTAAATAAAATAATGATCCTCATTTTATTTTCTTTAAATCCTTCATTGATTAAATTTAGAAACATAGTCAAAATAGTATCAAAATTCTAAAAATATATAAAAAATTTAAAATTAAACTAGCTTTAAAATTAAATTAATTAAGTATAGCTAAAATATTGATTGATAATTCAAAGAATTATTTAAAAATAAGTTTAAAACTCTTATTAATAATTTTAAGTTTCAAAAATTATATTTTATAAAGTAAAATTACTAATAATTCTTAGAAACTTTTTAGTAAGTGTCTAATATAATTTATTATTCAAATCATTAAATCACAATTTTCTTTTAAAAATATTTTCTCTAATTTTAAATTATATTTTATACAAATGTATTTTTATAAAAAATATATTTACTTATTTAGAAAAAAGATAAAGATAAAAATTTTAGTACTTTATAATTTTTTAATAAGTAATTAGTTTACTTTATTGCTATTTTGCTTATAGTATATTTGCACGTATAAAATACAAAAGTATCATTAAGCATGTGAAGAAAGAGAAATAGAATATGTTTACATGCACAAAATGTTAGTGTACATTTAAATGTACAAATGTAAACTTCATTTTAGATTTGATAAATTAAGAAATCATAGAAAGTTTCTATTGGATTATTTTGATCTACTAGATATTTTAGTTATATCATGCTTTGAAAAGAATGATTGTTGAAAAAATTAAAAATCAATTGCTTTAAGTATGAAAAGATTTATACTAAGTACATACATGGCTCCAATGGTATGTCAACTAGCCACTACCACAAACAAGAATGAGACATGATGCCATCTATACTACCTAAGGTGATTAACCACCACTTACGTATCACTTACGTATATTTGTCCTCTAATATATAGGAACATTCATCCTTGAGGTAGGGGAAAATGAGAGAGGCTTCACTTTGACTTGTAATCTCAATCCCAATTTTAAAATAGGATTAAAAACCTATACAAGCCCAACATGGTTGAGCATTGGATGGCCCAATGTCAAAGGGAGGAACTGGGAGAGAGAAAGAGGAGAGAGAATACTGTAGAGAAGAAGAAGAGCAGAAGAGAGAGAAAGACAATTACGAGGAGAGAGAAAGACTAGAAGAGAGGGAAGGAAGACATGGAAGCTTGGAGAGCAAGGTGAAGGAGAAAGAAGACTTGTATATTTATCAGATAATGAAAAATTAAGTCTCTCTCACCTTATATACCAGCCAGTGTAGCTAGTATTTCCCTGTTATTAAATCTCCCTCTCTTACATTCCATCCCCACCCGAAGGTTTTTCCCCTCAAAAACAATTTGGGCACGTGTGGTAACTAGGAGGGACCGATCAGAGTACTACTCTGTGGCATCATTACAAGGGTATACTAATGAATGAAGGGGTATTATTGTGTATGATGGGCCATGGGGTATGATGATACATGGGCCTTATTGGGGATTTATAAACATGAGTTTCTAACCCAAATATCTGGTGCGGGCTGCAGACAGTGGACAGCATGTTGTTTACTACAGGACCCTGCTGTAGTAAATCTGTCATAACTTTTTGTGGAAGACTCCGAACGGGGTGTGCTATACATCAAAACGGAGCTCTCAAAAAGTACTTTCAATCCATGTATTGTGTGCATTGCTGTCCGTAGTGCAAAAAAAAAAAAAAAAAAAAACTGCTTTAAAATAGAGTGCTGTCTGTAGTCTATCTAGGGGAAAATAGGGCCATACTTAGCTAGATTTCAATCAAATCTGCTTCTAAAAGGTATGGTAACTCTTCCAAAACTGAAGTTGGCCTCCAAGAAGATTCCTTAAGTGGTAAACCTTGCCACTTAATCAAGTATTCCATGATCAAGGAAGAGCGAAGCCTTTTTTCCCTTTGTCCTATGACTTTTTCGGGTATGTATTGAATGATGCCTTCTTCATCTATTGGTGGGAGTTCCTCAACATAGTCCACGGCTAAGCCAATGAAGGGCTTCAACTAACTCACATGAAAGACATTATGGATCTTTGTAGATGGGGGTAATGCCAATCAATATGCCAAGTCTCCCACTCTCTTGATAATCCGGTATGGTCCATAGAACCTATGTGCCAACTTATTGCTAGACCCATCTTTAAGGGAGGCATATCGTGACTTAGGCACTTTCAAGAGCACTAAATCCCCATCTTGGAACTCCACATCCCATCTTTTGTCATCAGCATAAAGTTTCATTTTATCTTGGGCTCTCTTCAAGTTAGCTTTACACTGCTAAACTAAGGCCTGCATTCTGTCCAATTCTTCCTTGCTTTGTGGATTTATTTTATCATTGAAGATAACCACAGGAAGGGGCACCTTGTAGCCATACAAGGCCTCAAAAGGTGAAACTCCAATGCTAGCATGTGTGGAGTTATTATAGGCAAACTCAGCCAAGTGCAACCATGAGTCCCAAGCATGCTACACATCATGACAAAAATGCCTCAAGTAAGTTTCCAGCCCTTTGTTGACCCTTTCTGTCTGACCATCTGTTTGTGGATGGTAGGCAGTGGAAGGGGCTAACTGAGTTCCCATAGAGCTGAAAACTGCCTGCCAAAAGTTACTCATAAATTTAGCATCTCAGTCATGCACAATGACATGTAGTAAGCCATGATATTTGAAAACATATTCCATGAATTGGCTAGCTACTTGAGAAGCATTATACTGAGTCTTCGTGGGAATGAATGGGCTGCCTTTGTGAGTCTGTCCACAACTACATAGATGCTGTCCCAACCTTTCTTGGTCACCCGTAGGCCGGTAATGAAGTCCATAGTGATGTATGTCCCTTGCCTTCAGGCATAGGCAATGGTTGAAGTAAACTAGCTGGTTTTAAGGTGCTGTCCTTGTTTTGCTGACAAGGCACGCAGCCCAAGACAAAGTTTTTCACATCTTTCCAAGGGCCCTTCTAGTAAAAGCTTTTAGCAATTTTGTCATAGGTCTTAAAGACTCCCAAATGACCAGCTATGGGGGCTGAATGCATCTCTTGCATTATTTTTTGCTTGAATGGGGAGGTATGAGGGATGCCAATTTGGCCATTATATATAAAAGCCCATTTTTCAGCTGATACAAAGAGTTTTCCACACACTGTCCTTGCTGTAATTTCCGAAAATGCATTGCTGAAATCAGTGTCTAGTAGGTAAGCCTCCTGAAGCTCATGTATCCAATCACTGTGTAATTCCATGATAGCAGAGACTTTACATGCCCACATTCTAAACAGGGAATCAGCCACTACATTATCCTTCCCACGAGTGTGGGTGATGTCAAAGTCATAGGTGCCTACCCATCTCCTTTGCTTCGGAGTCACATTCGACTGAGACAAGAAGTACTTGAGTACTCTATGGTCGTTTTTCACTCTAAATCGGTTGCCATACAAAGTGATGCCATTTCTTGATGGCATGAAGGATGGCTAGCATTTCCTGATCATAGACATTCATAACCCTCTCATTTTCAGCCAGCTTTCGGCTCTCAAACGCTAGGACCCCATGTTCTTGCAGCAAAACTGCACCAATTCCTCTCCCACTGGCATCGCACTGAATGGTGAATTCCCTAGAAAAATCAGGGCATACCAAGATAGGGGCTAAAGTAAGCAAATCTTTTAGCTGATTAAAGCTTCTATCTGCCAATGCATCCCAGAAAAATGCTTCTTTCTTCAGCCTATTAGTGAGAGGGGCTGCAATAGTGGCATAGTGCCGAATGAATCTGCGGTAAAATGAGGAGAGACCCAAGAATCCTCTCAAGGAGGTAGTTTTGCAGGTGTGGGCCAATCTCTAACACACTGCACTTTCTTTGGGTCAGCTCTAATGCCTGGTTCACTGACAATGTGTCCCAAGTACTCAACCTCAGTCAGCATGAATGAACACTTTGTTTCCTTAGCAAAGAGTCTATGTTGTCTGAGTATATCAAATATCTACCTCATGTACATAAGGTGAGCTTCCTTCGAGCGGCTATAAATGAGGATGTCATCAAAAAATACCAATACAAATTTGAATAAGTAAGGCTGAAGTATTTTGTTCATGAGGCTCTGAAATGTGGCTGGTGCATTAGTCAAGCCAAAGGGCATGACTAAGAAGTGGTAGAGCCCACGATCGGTCCTGAATGCAGTCTTTATCTCATCCTCTTCACGCATGCGTATCTGATGGTAGCTGGATCTCAAATCAATCTTTGTGAAATACTTAGCTCCCTTCAACTCATCTAACAGGTCATCCACCCTAGGAATAGGGTATCTATTCTTGATAGTGATCTTATTCAG
The DNA here is from genome assembly GCF_053477565.2 of Lygodium microphyllum. Taxonomy (NCBI): domain Eukaryota; kingdom Viridiplantae; phylum Streptophyta; class Polypodiopsida; order Schizaeales; family Lygodiaceae; genus Lygodium; species Lygodium microphyllum. The sequence goes on along the minus strand of NC_141149.1, from coordinate 119,040,530 downwards.
ATCTCTGTAATCAATGCACATCCTGAAAGTGCCATCTTTCTTTTTTACCAGCAAGATGGATGATGCAAAAGGGGATGAGCTAGGTTCAATGATTCCCATATCTACTAAATCTTTGACCTGCTTGACCACTTCTTCTCTTTCACATTTGGACAGCCTGTAAGGGGGTTTATTGACTGGCTTGGAATGGGGCTCCAAATCAATGGGATGATCAACCGCTCTCTTGGGAGGTAATGTTGTAGGTAGCTGAAACAAGTCACCATACTCCGCAAGTAGAGCCTTAAGGGCTGAAATATCCTGCATTTTCCGAGACTGATCTGCATTTTCCTTGTTTAATTGTAGCACAAAAATCTGGGATCGTTTCTTGAACTCTTTCTTGAGCTGCTTAGCTATAATAAGCTAAAATTCACTGCTGCTTTTAATTCCCTACAGGTGAGCAAACTATCCAGCCCTGAAAAACTACATGTACAGAAATGAAAAATCCATGGAAATGGTGCCCAAAGTTTTTAGCCAATCACAACCCAACACAATGTCTATCGGCCCCATATTGAGTGCAATCAAATCCACTTTCTGCTCATAATTTTCAGCAAGCTTAATAGGTACAATTAGGCATACATGAGTACTAATTTCCTCACTCCCATTGGCCACTTGCACCCTCATTGGTTGCTGTAAATTAGAGACAAAACATTTCAGCCTGTCTATGACTGCTCTATTTATGAAACTGTGTGTGCTACCACTATCTACCAAGACAAATACATATTTTCCGTGAATCTTGCGTTGAAGACGAAGAGTGTTGGGGCTCTTAGATCCTGTCCAAGCATCCAGGGAGATAGTACAAGCAGTGGCAGCAGCATGTGAATCATTCTTATCACCCATATTCACATCCACACGACCGCCAGGGTCAAATGGGAAGGTGTCAGCGCCAGGTCAAAAAAAATTTCTTGCCCACATTCCTCTTCAACCTCATCATTTTCAGCCGTGATTGCAAAGGCACTAGCATCCTCATGATCCTCATCCAATTCATCAAAGACTAACATGCTATGTACCCTTGTTTTGCATTCCTATAAGCACATTTAGATGCATGCTCGGCTGTATACTTTTCCATGCATTTAAAGCAAAGTCCTTTTTCTTTCCTCTCTTTGTAGAGGTCCATCGGGATAGAGCGTTGACCACCAAAAGCTGAGACATTTTTCCCCTTGCTATCCCCTTGTCTATTTTCAGCTCTTCCTTGGTTTGCAGTCCTAAAATTACTCTTTTTCCTAGAGGCATTAAAGGTGGGGTATGTGGGGATCTTTGGGGTGCTGAATGGCATATTTCCACCACCATAACCTGCTCCAAACTGCCCGGGTCTTACAGCACTTCTTTGCTACCCAAAATGTGACTGCATAGGTCCTCTTTGCTACCCAAATAGTGGCTGAGACACCCCTCTTTGTTGCCCATGCTGAAATGAAGCATCTCAGCGGTACTTATGAGAGTACCTCTCAGCCAACTCAATAGCTTTGAACAAATCTGATGGGCTTTGGGCTGAAACATCAACCGAGAGTTGGGGATCCAAACCATAAATGTATTTGTGAAGCTTTGCATCGTCACTAATGGACTCAACATACATTGTGAGATTGAGGAATTGGTTTGTGTAGTCACGCACCGTCATCCCACATTGCTCTAAACCATACCATTGCCTTGCAAGCTTCTCCTTCTCAACCGGAGATACAAAGACTTGAATCATAAGGGCTTTGAATGCATCCCAAGTGTCAACAAGCTACTGATTTTCCCTCTTTATGTACCACCACCACGTGTGGGCAAAGCCCTCTAAGTGTATCTTTTGATCGTCATTTCTTGGCATTATGTCAAAGTAGTCCTCAAGCTTCGAGAGCCATTCTTCCAATTCAGTCGGGGAGGATGACTGGCCATTGAACTTTGAGAAAATGATATTGTCTCTCAACTCCCTTTCATGGTTAGGGGGCTGTCCCATATACCCGAAATGGGGTTGATCCATTGGGCTGCCAAGAAATGACCCATTGTTTGAGTGATTCCTTCCAACAGATAGCTGAGCACACATAGGTGGCATGGGCGCGGTTGATGGCTGAGAATTACTTCCTATCCCATTGTTTGTGGGCTTTTCATGCCTTTGTGAGGGCTCTCCTTGTTCAAAGCTGATATTGGGAATTCCCATTCTTCCCAAAATACCTTGGGTACTTGCATAGGCTACATTTATGGATGGAATGGTCACTCTTTCAGCTTGCATGCTTGGTCTATCCTCTTTTTCCTTGCCTTTCATTTGGGACTCCATCTACATTCAGAACTTGGCTACAAGTGCTTCCATAGTAGAGGTCATTTGGCGCATCTCCGTCACCATTTGAGCTTGACCTTCCATTATTTCCCTATGCCTATCCGCATGTCTAGTCTCGTGTGAGCTGAGGGTATGATTGAGTGCACTAAGACTTCCCATGGAGTGGGAGAGGTCTTCCTCTTCAACCTCAAAGTTGGTGTCATCCCTCGGGGTGCGTGCATCCCTTATTTGTTGCTGAACATCTTCATTTGCTTTGTTTTTCCCCCTGTTACCTGCCATGTCTAGGTGTAGTCCCGTGAGACCACCTGTCACTGTTTTGGCTATAACTAGAGCTAGACAACTCCAATTGACTTACTTTTTTGTTCAAAATAGAGGCAGCAATGCCCTCTTTGAGACGAGCATATGCATGCATTCCCAGGTTTTATATAAAAAAATTGTAATCAGAAATGTGGGACTATTCTGTGCAGTCCAGCACCCTGTCCACACCTAGGAAAGGCCTGTTGTGGGCTGTAGGTACTTTGTATGCTCCAAGTGGGTATCCAAAACTGAACGGAGTTCTTGGCAAGGCCTGAAGGTACTCTCCAAGGTCAGCATCTCAGTTCTTGGGAGTGGCAACACCCCTGTAAATGCAAGCAATTTCTCCAGCACTCTGAAATAGTCACAAGAGGGCTAAAATTGGGTTCTCGTTCTATTGCATTGTGGGATTCACTATTTGCTTGGCATCATGCATCACTTGAGCACCCTTTAGCATGTTTGGCATCACTTCAGCATTAATGAGCATGAGAATAAGCATTTCCATGAGCGTATCAACAAGGTAGGCTCTCATACATGCATAATCACTGCCATTACTGCATATATGACTGCATAGGTGTATCCAATGATACATACATCCATCTTCAACCCAAGTAAGGCAATGCATTCCCATACATCACTGCATACATGGCTGCATGCATAACTAAGGGTACATTTGCTGAGATACATCCGTACATCCCATGCACACAAGAGTGTGTCATGTCATAGTCATCAAAATTCCATCATGCCAAGTCCATTTCTCAATTTTCCCAAGGAGTACCTGCACCTGCAAATGAGTTTTGGGCTCCAGATCACTGGGAGGTGGGCAAAGTTCCCCCCAGGCCGGGTTGTGCACCCCTTTAGGGTCTTTGATGGAAAGGGGGGGTGACCCCTCTTTTGTCTTGCCACCTCGCCTAGCATCGAGCTTTTCCTCACCCGAAATATACATGGTAGACATTTATTAATTAAACACCCAGCATGAGATGCATTTTAGGAATGGAAATTTTGGGCTTTTCATGAAGTGCATGGAATTGAAATGGGAAATAGGGGATAGAGAGCTTACCGGCAGTGACTCACTGCCTACTCACCCTTATACAATGGATTTCTTAATCAATCCTTGGCTTAGCCAATTCACAAGAAGCCAAACGGGTTATGGGTAAGCAAAAATATAATCTCAATGAAGCTTCAGCATGAGTAAAATCCATTCCAATGCCATAAGATCAAATGGGAATGACTGAGATTAATATTCAACATGCATACAATGTCTGGGACTCCTATTACCTACTTGGACTCATACATTCTCTCAAACAAGTGGATAGGATTCCTATTACCTACTTGGACTCATACATTCTCTCAAACAAGTGGATAGGATTCAACAAGAGGCTTAATGGGAGAGAATGAGAGCCAAGAATCGGTTACCTTGAGTTGTTTGAAGAAGAAGGCAGCCACTAATGCCACTTCAGTCCTTCATGAGAGCTCCAATTTGATCCCACGTACTCCATAGCTCCAAAATGGTTGTGCTCCATCAAGAAAGATGAAGTCAAGCTTGGGGAAGAAGGATTCTTCCATGGGGAAAGGGTATTGCTTGCATAGACTAATCAAGGGGGTGATTCCTTCCAAATGAGCACTCCATAATGCCTTCTTGCTTCCAAGAAGCCTTCAAATCTTGAGAATGAGCTCCAATGTGGCTGTAGCTTGGGGGTAGGATGGCTCAGGACCTTCCCATGAAGAGCTCTTCTAAAATTGAAGCTCTACTTCCCTAGCCATGGCTACCCACAAGTGCATGTCTTCAAATCTTGCTTCTAATCTTCTTCACGTGCTTCTTGATGGTGGCTGAAATCTTGAGCTAGGCTTGGTGAAGAGGGACTCCCAGGACCAAGAAAAGACCAAAATATTCAAGATTTTTTAGCTTGATGCCAAGCTTCCATGGCTGCCATGGACTGCACAAGATCAGGGTTTCTTGAAATGGAAGAGGAGTCCAAGAATCTGAGAAGGAGGGCTTCAATCTTGCCCAAGGGACTTGCCAAGAGCTGGGAGTGAGAGCCAAGAAGGAGAGGAGGGTTAAGTTGCTGTCAAGCAGGCCAGGAAGTAGCCCGCATTTTGCATCGCAAATTACGGGGCTGCTCCTGGAGGGTTGGGGATGGCCACCATAGCTCAGTCCTGCTTGATTTGTGGCTATTGAGCTTTAGAAATGGAAGGGGAAGGACTGATGCTTCATGAAAGAAGGGGGAGAGAAAGATTTGGGCCTGGTTTCCTCCATGGGAGCTTGCAGGAAGCTTGAGGAATGAGGAGAGAGAAGACCCTCCCTGAAAAGTAACCCCAGTTAGACTTTCTTCTAACTCCTGTGACCATGGTTACTAAGAGTTTACCTTCAAAATGGGCCAAAAATGACCCACGAGCTACCAAAGTCGGTCTTCCTCCCTCCAAACTTGGTCCAAGCCGCCATTAATGCTCATGCCTACAGTTCTTGTGGTCCAAAAATCTTTGGGAACTCCCGTACTATTCCCTGTACCTGTGTACCTATGACTCACAATTTCATGTGACTAGAAAGTTGTAACTCGGTAAAATGAGAGACTAACTGGGACCAAGAACCTAGGCTCTGATACCAATTGTCAAAGAGAGGAACTGGGAGAGAGAAAGAGGAGAGAGAAGACTATAGAGAAGAAGAAAAAGAAGAGCAGAAGAGAGAGAAAGACAGTTACGAGGAGAGAGAAAGACTAGAAATAGAGAGAGAAAGACAAGAAGAGAGGGAAGGAAGACATGGAAGCTTGGAGAGCAAGGTGAGGGAGAAAGAAGACTTGTATATTTATCAGATAATGAAAAATTAAGTCTCTCTCACCTTATATACCAGCTGGTGTAGCTAGTATTTCCCCGTTATTAAATCCCCCTCTCTTACACCCGATGACTAAAGCAAGGGTGATAACCTAGTTTTGGATTAGTTCACTCTTAAAGCTAGTTGTATGTATGAGAATAAATAAAAAATAGTTATGTTTTTCAATTGGATTTCTTAGTATATATATCAGAAAGACATACCAATGAACCTTGTGTAGATAGTAATTGATGAAGTTATTTTTATATGCTATCACAACGTAATATCATGCATGTTTAAATCACTAAAGTATACTACAATACTCGTGGAAAGTGGGTGGACAATTTCTTGATGAAATTGTCCTATGGTTGAGTGGACCTAGTTAGCTAGGTGGCTTTCCCTAAAGCTATAACATGTGTGACCTTCCTAAGAGTCAGTGTTAGAATTGGTTAAGCATTGATTTAGGGGACTGGTGTGAGACTATGCCTTATGGGCGAAGGGATTGATGCTCAGCTCTCCCTCATTTCTCACTCTCATTGGACCAAGTGTGGTGCTCACCCACCTCAATCTTTGAGGATTGTTAAAATACATTTGTTTTAAAATTGAGAGGCTACTGGAAATTCTAGTTGTATCTTAGGAATTAGCAAGTTGATCCTCATGCGATGAGGCTAGATGCTTCATTGCAAGGTAAACCTAAGGAATGCTTAGTCACCTAAATTCATACACTCAAAGATAGCCCAAATGGTTGTGCCTAAGGTTGGTCCCTAGATAACTACTCAACTACCCACCCTAAGAGATTTAGAATCAAGTACATTTCACATGGTATCCAAGTGTAATCCTTACTATGCTCCATCATTATGACATTAAAATTTTCAAATATGGATTTTTAGGGTACTCAATTATATAATCAATGGACTAAAAGTGAAAAAAAATTTAAAGGTATTTATTAACTAACTTTTGGGCCACCATATATTTCAGGCATTATATACTATGGCTTGTGAATCCAACAATTTTTAGTTTAGGTAGAATATTACATTTATTACTTTCAAGTCTATCCTCATTTTGGATTGACTGACAATCCAAGAAGAAAGTTAGAAATTGTATAATAGAAATTACCTAATGGATGTTGAGAAGATCAAGCATGTTGGGAATGATTTTCTAAGAGCTTAAATTCTCGAAGAACTTAACTTGGTCAAAGTCTTTTAGTTCTTCGAAACCAAAGATTCGGAATACCTTACTCTTATAAATAAGAAACTAATCAATCAAAATCAGTATGTGTATTTACAACTCACAAGAGTTGTAAATCCTAATCACATTGGAATGTGACCTCACATTCCTTAATTCCTAACCTATAAACATTGAGTCACCTTGATTATCCCCTCTTGCCTATAGATGTACATAAAACTCCTCGTGAGAGGTATATAGTCAAGCCTAGAGAAACCACTATCAACTTGCCATCAAAGTATAAATTTAGACCACCGACTAATACCTTGTTAACACAAAAGGACAATAAATTCCAAGAATCGAATAACAGATGTAACTAGAACATTTCAAACCTTGTAGTTTAATAAGGGAATAATTTTTAAAACAATTTATGAGCATCATAAGTCATTAAAAATTAGTAAGAAAAATATATTAGGACACTCTCTTATACTTGATATCATGTGTAAGAGGACTTTCATTTTATGCTCCCCCTGGTATGCTAGCTTGGCTCGCAATGCAAGCTACCCTTGCAAGAGCATGTGTTTTGATTGATGGACTAGATTTTTCTTCCACCCCACTACCAATTCTTTCACGCACACTAATGGATGTAGTATATGGATTGGTACCAAACTTCTACCAACTACTACATGCACATTGACTACACGGGCAACCTCAAGTATGAGCTGTGGAGGATTCATTGGATTGAGAGGCTCAACATAGTTCAAATGTTTACATGCTACCCAAGTTTTCCAAGTTCTATAGAGTGTCATGAGGGCAAGGCTATGACCCAAGCCCAATTGATGTACTCTAGGACTATGTAGGTTATACAACCCAAAAAAGTTGTATCTGCCTATAGATACTACTCTTCTCATGATTAAATGAAGGGATTTTGCAATCTCCCTACCAAGTATCTAGCCTTAGATATCCTGAGCAGGCCACCTAAGTATGAGTCTATCTCCCTTAAGCAATTTCATAGTTGATTTTGTTTATCAAATTGTATATCAAATGGGAGGGTTTATCTTATCATTGAATAAGACTATAGGGAGAGGAATCTTATACCCGTATAAGGCCTCAAAAGGGGAAACTCCAATGCTAGAGTGGGTGGAGTTATTATAGGCAAACTCATCCAAGTGCACATCATGGCAAAAGTGCATCAAATATGTCTCAAGCCATTTGTTCACTCTTTCAATCTGGCCATCAGTCGGAGAGTGGTATGCAGTGTATGGGCCGAGCTTGGTACCCACAAATGTGAAAACTATCTACCAAAAGTTTCTCATAAACTTAGCATCCCGATCATGTACTGTGACTTGAAACCATGCAACTTGAAGACATATTCCATAAACTAAGTGGCCACCTAAGAGGCAGTGTATTGGGTCTTAGTGGGGATAAAGCGGGCAGCTTTGGTGAGCCGATCAACTACCACATATATACTGTTCCACCCTTTCTTGGTCTCATGGGGAGACCAGTGATGAAGTCCATTGTGATATGAGTTCATTTCCCTTCAAGAATAGGGAGGGTCTGCAAGAGGCCAGTGGGTTTGAGTGTACTGTCCTTGTTCTATTGGGATGGAACACATTTGGTCACAAAGTCCTTGACATCTCTCCATAAGCCTTTCCAATGAAAGCTCTTGGCAATCTTGTCATATGTTTTGAAAACACCCAAGTGACCAATAGTGGGGCAAGAATGCATCTCTTCCATGATCTTTTGCGTGAAGGGGGAAGTGTGTGGGATGAGGATCTTGCCATGGGACCAAATAAGATCATGCTTGATCTGATATTTGGAGATTTTAGCCATGAATCATGCTCTAATTTCTAGAAGATGTGGCTGAAGTGATAATCTAAAAAATAAGCTTCCTAAAGCTCTTCAATCCAATCACTATGCAACTCTGAAATAGAGAATACCCTGCATGCCCACATTCGAGAGAGTGAATTAGGCACGATATTATCTTTACCCCGAGTGTGAGAAATATCAAAGTCATAGTTTCTAATGTTGCCACCCATCGCCTTTTCTTAGGAGTCAAAGTGGACTGAGTCAAGAAGTACGGGAGGATTCGATGGTCGCTTTTTACTTGGAAGCGGCTACCATACAAATAGTGGTGCCATTTCTTGATAGCATGGAGGACCTGGGGGGTCCATGTTAACCCCAAGTTGAGATGGCGGAAAAAGGAAGGAAAAAGCAGAAAAAAAACATGGAAAAAGAGCAAAGACACACAAGTGACCTCCAAAGGTAAGCCGGGGCAAAAAGTGTAATTTTAAATGAAAGGCACCTCAAAAAACTTGGAAAACTCTTGTAAAAGAGCTCCAAGCTCCCTCCTGTGCCATTGTAAAATATTAGATGGGTGTAGGCTAGAGGCATAAGGATAGAAGAGGGAAATGGAAAAAGGACCTTGCCACAATGGCCGGTCATGTAAAAAAGGGATGGGCGCCCATGGGGTTTTTAGGGTTTGTATATATAAAGTTCAAAAAGTGAATGGAAGCTCATTCTTTGGTGTGTGGCTAACAAGAGCTCTCTTCTTCTTCTCTTCTCCTCATCTTCTTGCTTGTGTGTGCTCTTGAGAGAGGGAGTGTGAGAGTGTGAGGGAGTGAGTGTGTGAGAGTGAGGGATCAAGAGGGTGAAGCTCTTCACTATCTCCTCTTCTCTTCTTCTCTTCTCTTCTCTTTTCTCGCGTGCACAGCTATGGAGGATGGAGCTTGGAGATGGAGGAGGCTTGAGGATGCTTGAGCTCGCATCTAGGATCGTGGAGCTACCGGGGTGTGCGAGAGAGGAGGCAACTCGTATCGGCATCAAGGTAAGCTCACTACACTCATAGGATCGATGGCGCATCGGCTAGGTGAGAGATAGCCATTAGAGCTCGCTTGAAACACTTGAAGCAATAAGCAGTCCGTGGGTCTTGGCGATTGAGTGTGAGCTCCCACTACATTTTGGTTCCATTGGCGGACCAATGGATTCAAGCTTGAGCACTTGCGTGCCTCATATCGAGCATCGAAGTAAGGGATTCATCCCCAAAACAGAGCTTGAGATAGGTAGGAAGTTTGGGTGTTTTTTATCTTCAAAATAAGTAAGTATTTTGGGATATTTTGTTTTTTTTATGATTGGGAAACATGGAGAAATTATTTTAGTTTTTTGCTTTCAATTCTTGTTTCATTTAGCGTAGGTTAGGATTAGGAAATCGCACTGAAGAAGGGTAGGGTTTACTGTAGCAAAACAGGGCAAAAATCGTGCAAAAAATGGTAAAAAGCTCGCTTGTGATGCCTAAGATTGGCAAGTGAGTGATTGGGTCCATCAACACCATACCCAGGAAGGGGTACAAGAGCCAAGAGGCGAAGGGAGAGCTCATTTGTGACCATTTCAGTGAGAGAGAGAGAGAGAGAGAGAGAGCCATCGCACGATTCAATCCGATCTCGAATTGTGTGTTTGCCACCATAAAGGAAAACGGTCACAATAACAAAAATATTTGTAATCAAGAGGCAAAAGATATTACAAAAGGGTAAGGCGTTTCATTCCTTTTAAGGATATGTGTCTATAGCAACAACGCCATAAAGATACATATGGTATGTCAACCACAATCAAAACATGGTCAAGGGATCTAGATACAAATAAAGGTTAGAGGTTTCCAACGTTGGCACCTCAAGAAAAAATAAGATTCCCATGGGTAATCTTCCATGTGGAATCACCAAAAGATGCATAATAGCCTATATCATCCAACTATCTAGCAAATAGAAGGATTTTGGTTAAAACTGGTATACATAATGTACATTATGAAAATTAAAAGAGCTACCTAAAGGAAACTATAGCTGTACATCCCCAATGCTAATAATTTCCAATGCCAAGTCATTTCCCAATCCCACAAAACTTGTTGTGCTGTGATAGGATTGAAACCTATCTCCCTATGTGGGATAACATGAAAAGAAGTCCACGAATCAAGTAGCTAACACTGACAATATGTAGACAAAGCACCAGTCAACTGAGAAGCATCAAGAGAGAAAGCTGCCAAGATGTACTTATCATTCGACTCAAGTTGTACTACATTTATCTCTTCAATCTTTGCACTGGACTTACTAGCGACAATGCGATGATCATTAGACTTTCCTTGCACTTTTTCCTTACCTTTCTCTTTGCGCTTATCATTGCGCATCTTATGGCACTATGGTTGAATATGACCCTGCTTTCCACAGTAATGACATGTTAGAGAGAACTTATGACCACATGACTTACTGCAAGACTACTCGCAAGATTGAGACCTCTGTGAATCTCTATCATGGTAGTCATTACCATCCTTACCATCATGTCTTCCCCTAATAGTCAATGCATGAGAAGTCCAGGCTACATCCACATTATTTCTATTTATCTCCTCTATGAGTAAATCACCCTCAACATTCTAGAGTTTCAAGACGTCCTTAGGTATATTAGCGCACATGGTTGTACAGAAACTATCCCGTGACTCAAGAATTATGACAAGCAAGAACAAGGTAGGTTATCCTTGAAATCAATGCCCTGTGAAGTTAGCTAGCTGAAAATCAAATGAAACTCATTCAAGTGAATACACCAGTCCATTCCTTCATGCCAAGGTCCATAAGTTGTTTCAATCAATACATCTATAATGCAGGACTTTGCTTGTCACAAAATTGCATATCTTTTTCCATAACTGCCAAGCATTATCCTCAAGTGCAACAACATTGAAATAAATATGTTTAGACAATGATATTATAAGGGTGGATTTGAGCTTTACACTTGTGGTTTTCAACGGCCTGTTGGGGTAAAGGCACCTCTATGTAGCCGCTCGTGTATTACTACAGTGACAGCACCCGCACCTGCACACTGCACACTGCAAGCGGCGGGGGCCCATCACTATCACTTTATTTTTTATCATTTTAGTTATTTGAATAAAGGGAAGACCGGTCACACATTGTGCATGTCTCTCTCTCTTGCTCTTGCTCCTTCCACCCCATAGCTCTTGCTCCCACTCATGCTTCCACTTCAAGGCTCATCTCCCTTCAACTAGTATATCAAACTCTTCTTCTTTTCGGCACACCCTCACCTTCCATTCGAATATCTACAACAGTTATCTCTTTGTTGGCAGCTGTAGCCACTCCGTTCGAGCTTCCTATCGGTTGTATTCTTTTTGGGCACTCTTTGAGCCTTCTTGAGCAAGTTGAAGCAGCCCCCCATAGCCCTCACCCTGCTCGTGCAGCATCACATTGTGTGAAAGAGACCCTTTTTTTAGCAGCAGATCACGTTTTTCATCTCCTACAGCATATCTTCATCTTTGGGTAGCTATATAAGCACTTATACACTTGGTTTTGATGCTTGGTATTGATTCTTGCACTCTTGGCATCCGAATTGAGTGCTAAGCTTCAATTTTGGACTATTATAACAATCCATAGACTATCATAAAATAGGGCAGCACTTATCTTTGATGTCTATACTCATTGCCATTGGTTGGATGATGCTCGGTTATGCCTGATTGATGCTTATATATTCTGGGATGCTATGTCATTGCTTGGAGTTGATTTTGGACTGATGTAACCACTTCATTTACTTTTTTTTGGTTGAGGTTTGTTGGCTGGAGATATAGGAAAACACTCTATTTGATGCTTCTATGGTCAGCTTTGTTGGTCTTATGATGCCCAGTTATGTTGGGGTAATGTCTACATAGTATGGGAATGATATGCCCATGTTATGGATTGGATTTGGAGTTGATTTTGGCACTAAAATAGCTTGGTTTGATAGTTTATTCACTATTGTTTACAACAGGGTTGAACCTCTTTTAATAGGGATTTTATATGCCTCTTGCTTCTGGCCATGATTCGAGTGTTCTATATACACTACTGATGTGTACCATTGATGCTAGTACATTGGTATATCATCATGTGCCCATGATTTGAGGTGGATTTGAAATTTATTTGAGGAATAATTTGCTCAATTTTGACAGTGAATTTATTGTTGTAATAACCAGGGCTGAAGCCTATTTGGTCAATGTGTGCTCTACCTATTGGTCATGGGTGCTTCCCAGGTGACTCGTATGACTACATGGATGTATACAGAGGTTGGCACATGTCTTGTATTGCTCCATAATGCCTTTTGAGCTTCAACCGAGCTCCATCTTGGTTGGAAATTGATTGACATTGGTCTGTAGTGGCATGCTTTGTGATAGACATTATGCCTATGGTCTATGCTTAACCCTTTGTGGTATATGCTTTGATGCATATGTCAGAAATGCATGCTCCTTACATTGCATATGTTTGATTGCCACTTGGAGCTTTAGTTGGGCTTTCATTTGCACACTTTGGAGCTCTTGGATGCTTATTTGGGTTGTCAGAGATTTGACATTGATTGTTACATGATATACTAGATGTTATAAGTGATGCTTGACCAATCTCTTGCTATGGATGCTCTGTTGATATACAGTCTTGGCTCCATGATGCCTTATGTATTCACATGCTATCTTTGAGCTTGGTTGCTCAATTGACATCGATCTTTCTGCCAGTGGGAGCTTCATGCTATCTCTGGATATTGCAGAGCTTGTGGTTTATGCAGTTGAGCTTCTTGAGTAGATGAGAGTGGGATCTCTTACATGCCTATGCTCTTGATAGATCCTTTTCTGCATTTGATGATTTTGGGCCAATTTGATATGTCTTCTCTTTGAGCATACACCGACCTTTATCAAGTCCTATCAATTAGGCATACACCTAGCTTAACTTACTCTATGAGTTCTTTATGCCAGGGCTTGTATCCTTCTACTGACATCAATTGCTTTGACACATTTGAATGTTTGGCTCTTGGCTGCTACAGCATTTGCTACATGCCTGCTTCATGCAGGATCTGACCTGGCAGTCATACTTGGCTTTGGATCACTATTAGTTCATTGTTTGCTCTCTTTTTCTCATTGGTGTGATTTATTACATCAAGTTGTTTTATGCTGACTGTGATGTATTTACTAAGCTTTATCATGTAATTTTGATGTACTTTTGGTACTATTTGGTGGACAGCAAGTCCTTTTAGTACTTTCTCTTATTTTTAGCTTGTTTTGGCATGTTTACTACTAATTACAACAAGCTATTTTCTACATAGTTTGCCTCTGTTTGAGTCATTATGGCTAGTCATATCAAAGATACGGCTTTGTTTAACATTTCCAAGTTGGATGGCACCAACTATGGCTACTAGAAGTCTCAAATATGGCATGTTTTGGTGCATAAGTTGCAAAGTAAGCCACTAAGAAATAAAGGTATTAAACATGAGAACATGGACGATGATGACTCGGCTGATTTAGATACACTATGCAAGTCCACTATCATTTTATCACTCTCTGAAGAGGTCCACAATAATGTTGTTGAAGATGAAGATAAGAGTGTATGGCATCTATGGGAAAATATTCATGAACTTTATACAAACCAGAGCTCTGCTTCACAGATGTATTGGCTAAAATAGTTGATGGATCTCTACATGAAGGAGGGGACCCCATTGTCTGCTCACTTTAGCCAATTTCATTCTATCATGAGGAATCTGCTTCAATAGGGTATTGAGTTTCAAGATAATCTGCATCATTTGTTTCTACTTGGCACTTTACTTGAGTCTTGGGATATATTTCGCAGTGTGATCTGTACCAACAAACTTGATGGGCTAAAATTGAAAGATGTAGAGAGTGCTCGTTTGATGGAAGAAATTAACAGGGAAAACAATGATGCTTCATGCAGTTCACATGCTTTATCCGTTAGAGGTGGTAGAAGTGGGAAGCAAGATAATGATCATCATGGGAAGGACTCTCAGAAGTCCTAGTCTAAGTCATGTGGACACAACAAGTCTCGTGGTGGACATAATTCTAATCTTACATGCCATTATTGTGGGAAAGTAGGACATATACGGCCGTAGTGCCATAAGATGCGTGATGACTAGTACAAAGAAAAGGGGAAAGAAAAAGTGCAAGAGAAATCCAATAATCGCAGTATTATACTTACAAAGTCTAGCGTAAAGATTGAAGAGATAAATGTCATGCAACCTGAGGAGTCCAATGGTGACTACATCCTAGCAGCCTCTTCATGTGATGCCTCTCAGCTGACTGAGGCTTAGTCTGTGCATGCACAATGTTGGCTCTTGGATTTGGGTGCGTCTTTTCATGTGACCCCCTACCATGAGTGGTTTATTACCTATCGCAGTGTATTTGGTACTGTGCACTTAGGTGATGATCGGTCTCGCTATTGTTGGCATTGGTGTTGTCACTCTACAGTTTCCCTCCGGTAGCACTTTTGTTCTACATAATGTACTCATGTACCTGCAAGCACTGACTAAAAGCCTTATGTATGTTTGGGCAGCTTTGGTGATTCTGCATGGAAGATAACTTGTGGTAGGCTTGTTCTTGCAAGAGGTGCCAAGTCTGGTAGCCTCTACCCCTTGGTTGTATCTGGTACTATTGACCATGTTTTGTCAATGGGTTCTATTCCACATGTATCTCTCTGGTATGCTCATCTTGGCATATATCACTTAAGGGAATGAAAATGCTTAGTGCTTTGCAATATCTTCCATCTTTTGACTACTCGCATTTCGAGTCATGTGATCATTGTTTATATGGCAGGCAGACTAGGAATTCGCACAAAAATCTTGGTATTCCACGCATGGGTGGCCCTTTGGCTCTTGTGCATTTAGATGTATGTGGACCCATGCCCTGTCAGTCATTAGGGGGTGCGAAGTACTTTGCCACATTTATTGACAATTATTCACGTAATGTTTGGGCTTATCCCATAAAGCAAAAATCTGATGTCTTGGCCATCTTTTAGCATTGACTTGCTCTCATTGAGAATCAGTCTGGGCATAGGCTGAAATGCCTAAGGACCGATTAACAAGGGTGAGTATGTCTCACATGCCTTTGAGCAATTTTGTGATGAGCGGGGTATTAAACATCAGTTGACCGCCCCTTACACCTCTCCCCAGAATGGTATGGTTGAGCGTATGAATGTGGTATGAATAGGACTATCCAGAAGAGGGTCCACAGTATGCATAGCCAAGCATGCTTATCACAACATTTTTGGGCTAAGGAAGTCTCTACTGTCATGCATCTCATTAGCAGGTCACCTTGCAGTGGTATTGACTTCTAGGTTGCAGAGGAGGTATGGATAAAAAAGCCTCCCTCATATGCTCATTTGCGTGTCTTTGGATGTGAGGCCTTCTACCATGTCCCCAAGGACAAACACAATAAGCTGGATCCTAAAAGTGTAAAATGCATTTTCCTTGGCTATGGAGATGCACGTGAGATGGGATACTATCTTTGGGATCCGCATGCACAAAAAGTGATCCGCAACCATGATGTTGTGTTCCATGAGAACAAAATGCATATGCAACCTGAGAAATTTGTTGAGATATGTAGGCTTATCTTTTAGGAAGAGCCCCTTGCTCCCGCACAACCAACTAGACAGCTTGTACCATCAGCCGATCCTCATAGCCAAGATGTTAGACATGATGTTGGATAGGTATCACAGCCTACATTGAGGCATTCTACTAGAGATAGATGGCCTCCTGACCATTATGAACCCTCCATAAATTATGTCTTGGCTACAGATGTAGGAGAGCCTCTCACATATGACGAGGCTATGTGCAAGGGTGATAGTCACTCCTAGGAGAGGGCTATGCAGTCTGAGATTGACTCGTTGCATAAGAATCGTACGTGGGATTTGGTTTCCTTGCCTAGTGGCAAGCGGGCTTTGCCTTGCAAGTGGGTGTACAAGTTGAAAAGTACCCTTGACTGGCATACATGGCTAGACTGGTAGCAAAGGGTTTTAAGTAGGAGCATGGTGTTGACTTTGATGAGATCTTCTCTTCTGTGGTTAAGATGACCACCCTACGCTTAGTCTTGGCTTTGGCTGTGTAGCTTGACTTGGACTTGTATCAATTGGATGTCAAGACAACTTTCTTGCATGGGGACTTGCATGATGAGAAATACACGGAGCAACCTAAGGGCTTTGCAAAGCATGGTAGGGAACACCTAGTGTGCAGATCGAGGAAGAGTCTTTATGGCTTGAAGCAGGCACCTAGGGAATGGTACCACAAGTTTGATGCATTCATACAATCACAAGGCTACAGCCGTAGTGCTATGGATCCATACTTGTATGCAAAGAAAGCCCATAATGATTCGTTACTAATTTTGGTACTCTATGTGGATGACGTGTTTTTAGCAAGGAAAGCTCATGATGAGCTAGATGCTCTTAAGGTTCAGCTCAAGAAGAGATTTAAGATGAAAGATCTGGGACATGCCACTCATATACTTGGTATGCGCATTACACGTGATAGGTCTCAGGGACTACTCTATTTGTCACAGAAGGAGTATATCCATAAAGTCCTTGAGCACTTCCATATGCAGGATGTGAAGCCTATTGGTTGTCCATTGCCTTCTCATGTGAAGGTATCATCATAGGCTGATGGTCCATAGATAGATGAGCAGACAGCCAAGATGGCCAAGATTCCCTATGCATCCACAATGGGTAGTCTTATGTATGCCATGATAGCCACCTGTCCAGATATTGCATTTGCAGTTGGTATTGTGGCACGTTATATGGCTAGACCGAGCAAGAGGCATTGGGATGTTGTGAAGGGTATCATGAGGTACCTAAAGGGAACTGCTGATATGTGCATATGTTATGGTAGCCAGGATACATGAGTCATGGGATACACTAACTCCAACTATACAGGACATGTAGATAATAGAAAGTCCACTTCTGGCTGTGTTCACTTTTGCTAGAGGTGCTGTTTCATGGATGTAGGGTGCAAAAATGCATGGCCCTTTCTACTATAGAGGCCAAGTATGCCACTGAGGCTTGCAAGGAGGCCATTTGGTTGAGTCATTTGGTTATTGACCTTGGTATTGCAAATGTTATCCCTACACTGCATTCGGATTCTATGAGTGCTATCTAGTTAGCCAAGAATCTGGTCTTCCATGCGAAGAAGAAACACATTGAGATGAGGTATCACTTCATTGGTGAGGTCATTGAGAATAGGTCTATTGACCTTGTCAAGATCTCAACTGACGAGAATCTTGCAAACTTTCTCACGAAAAGCCTCTCTACAGAGCACTTTGCCTTCCTTAGGAGGTTGATGGGCATTGTATGAGATGACATCTTTCCTTATCATCCTATTGTATCTATGTATATGTTGTGCTGTCTTTTCTATTTTCTTTTCACTCCTCACCACTAAGGTAGATTTGCCTCTTTAAGTGGGAGGTTGTTGGGAGTAAATGGACCTCTACCTAGCCACCCATGTATTACTACACTAACAATATCCCTGCCTGCACACTATAGGCAACAGGTGCCCATCACTGTCACTTCATTTTTTATTCTTTCAGTGACATTTGAATAAAGGGAAGGCCGCTCACACGTTGTGACTATTGGAGTACCCACATTGTGTGTGTGTCTCTCTTTCTTGCTCTTGCACCTTCCACCATAGCTCTTGCTCCCACTCCTACTGCTTCCACTTCAAGGCTCACCTCCCTTCACGGCCTAACCTGCTTCTTTGGACCAGTACTTGCCATACTTGTGTCTTCCAATAGGTAAAACTTATGCCATCAATCTTTTAAATATTAAAAATAACACTACCATTTGAAGAATCAACCATAATGATAGTATATCAATGCAAAATCCAAGAGAATGGGCTGCTATAATGACTACAAATTGGCCCCAAAACTCAGCCAGAAAAAGGAAAAAATAGGAGAGAATACCAAAGTATAGGATTGTCCACCAATTGTAGGCAATAGACTACCAAGGTAAAGTGTCTACTATCCAAGACAATGCTGAAAACTATAATTACCGAAATACTATAATAAATGTAGCAGTATGTCCAAGACCATTATGGAAAAATAATTTTAAAATATCGAGCTCCCACTGCCATGAACATCCGGGTAACAATCGGGATATGTAAAAGCAACTATTAGTGAATAGGCATACAATAAGTACTAAAGTATGTCATAAACTCAAGGGAGTCAGCAAAAACCAATACATCCCGTAGGCATAGACATCGTGTATGTAAGAGATCTCAAGATCAAGTGCAGAGATATGTCAAATACACAATTGACTGAGCAAAGGGTAATGAAGCTCACTACATAACCAAGAAGCATGTGTGCATCACTAAACCCTATTGTTGACAAAGGTAACTGCAAGTGTGCAAAGTATGTAAATCAAATCAGCCCACTAGGAGGTATAGTTGCATCTAGGAGTATCCAAGAGAGCATGTTCATAAGGCAAGAGCCCAATTGTCTCAATAATGGCAAGTTCATCTACATAGAAAATCCAAAGCTCTAATGCAATAATGTATCCAAGTAAATGTAAATATCTCAAAGTGCATCCACTAAAGTATATTTGGAGTGTAAAAGAGCAATGTAGGGATCAATACATCAAGTACATAACATCAAAGTGCCCAAAGACATTAACTGATACATTTGAGATACACGTAAAGCATGTAGACTTCAAATGCATAAAGCTTATTTGAATAGCTTGTTATCCAAAGTGTTATTAAACAATGAGCCCCTTCCAAATTGAGCTAATTGAGCTCTATCCAAGCCAAATAGCATCTCAAAGTATTGGCATACCATCTAGACACCAAAATAGCGTGAGTGAAGCATTAAACATGTACTATGAAGCTTATTGTTTGCTAGCCACAGGATGTACAACAGACCTATCCTGAGGAAATAGTTAATGGCTAAAGGTATTCAACTCCAATTCACACCCAAATGCATATACTCAATGCTAGGGAGGTTACCAAAGTGAAGAAGCACTGTATTGGCAAGTTGGAGGAGACTAGAGACAAATGCTGAGAGATGAAAGGAAGCTAGCCAACAACTAGCACAAATCACATTGGTTGTCCTAGGGCTTCTACCTTTGCTACTAGTCATCATCGAGGGCACAATGAAGCACTCCTTGAAGTCAAATGATCCCTCGAAAGAGCTCAAATAAGTCTAAAGCAAGCTAGAAGAGTAAAAAGATCAATACATACCTTGAAAGGCTGAAGCAATGGCTCAAATAAGTCTGAAGCAAGCTAGAAGAAGAAAAAGATCAATGCATACCTTGAAAGGCTGAAGCAATGGCTACTATGAAATTTTGAACTGAAGCTTTGTCACGGGTTGAAGTGAATGATGAAGAGACTCCTCAAATGGTAGGCTCTGATATCAATTGAAGGGTGAAGCCTGAAAGAGATGTGAACTATGGTGGATGGAGAGAGAGAGAGAGAGAGAGAGAGAGAGAGAGAGAGAGGATATATAACAACTCCAACAGTTGCAATGTGTGGCTAGCTTTTTCTTATTCAATACTTATTGAAAGGATAAAGAATAAAGTGATAATGATGAGCACTAATCACCTGCAATGTATAGGTATGTGGTTACGGTGATGTGTACAAGGTGGTGTAGGCATATGCACCTTTACCCCCAACATAATTTTGGCTCTCAAGTGTCTTATTATTGGGGATGGATGTCTTAAGGGTGGCACTCTACTTTTTTCTACTAGGGGTTGACTTGTCTTGTTTATCAAGAAAGTTAGAGGTAGTAGTAGGGCCCTTTGGTTTGTAGACTATGATAGGCTTTGAGGGTTGATTCTTTTGAGACCGAGTAGAGAGCTTAGAAGATTCGATGTTGATTTTGACAACACATTCCAATGGCAGTTGTCCATTCTTCAATGTCACCTTTGTTTCCCTTTAAGTTTAGATTTTGTATTTTGGTAATAGCAATTGGTTGTTCCTATCATGGTTTCAATATTTGTTGAGGTTTGGTCATGAAAGGTCTCTTGATTGTCCACGGTTCCATTTTGTGGCCAGTTTAGCTATTGGCATGGTACATTTTGGAATCCAAAGATAGGGACAACCTTGATAGGACCCTTATGCCTTGAGAAGTACCTTGGATACCTATCGATGTGACATCTGAAGCTTTCTTAGGTTCCTTTTTTGCCAAGTTGATCTTTTTGTATGATATATAAGTTGCTTGGGGAGACATTGATTTGGTATTGGAGTTGTTTGTGGGTTTCCATTGATCTAAAGCACATGGCTTAGCCTTGTTCATAGGTTATTGTTCTTTAGCTTTAGCATTGAGTAATAGCTTTAGCAAGCTATCATCCATTGTGCTAAATGGAAGCTTAAGCAGTGGGTCAATTTGTTGGTCATCGTTTTCTCTACAACCAATTCTCTAGTGCTGAAAGAGTGATGAATTTTTCTCTTGGAAATTGCAAATGAACACATTTGTCAATTTAGTCAATGTTACACTATGTCTAATACTCAAAGGATTGTCACAAGACTATCTCTATCCCCATTTCTTTGAGGTTTGACATAATGTTGAAGAGGAGAGGGATGCTTTTAGTTTCTACTATGAGCATGAGCTTGCATTTCCCTAACAAAGTGTAGGGTCTACCTCCATAAGGGTTCAATTTGGAATTGATTGAAGTCAATTCTGATTGACCTAGTTCATTCTAGAACTAATAAGGTAGGGTATGGAAATCAAATCCTTCATTGATCAAGATATATAGTAACATGCTTTGTTGCTTAATAGGACTTAGATGTAAGAAATGGCATGCTATGTTCATCTTGGGAGCCTAAATTATTCAGGGAAATAGCCTTGAAGTTGCAACATGATCTTGAGAATGACGGATTTGTTGAGACAATTGAATAAGTTGCACTTGTTGCTCAAGTTCCTTGTACTAAGTTTGTTTGATCATCATGACGGTGTTGATGGGGACATTAGGTTCCTTCATGGAGGGTTTGTGTAGATAGTACCATGGAGAATGGTACTCTTTAATGCAACTACTGTTAAAATGCCTAGTACTTTCTCCATTGAGAGTTTCTAGCTCTACATTGCATGTCCTACTTATGATGCAGACATAATAATGTCCAAGATCTTTGAATATTATGTTTTGCTTATGGCCTTCGATTGAATATAGAAGCACTAAATATCCTTTGTTAAAGAGTCTCTATTATACATGCTTTTTGTTAGGACTTTTCAGCAAATGTGTAGCTAAGAGACATATCTTTATTAGGCATTTTAACTCAATAAGGTAAGTGATCCAAGCTTCCCAGCATTCTTGCATTGCCATGTGAAGAATAGGGATTAGAAACTCCATTGGCATTATGGTGTCAATTCCATACATGAGACTAAAGGATATTTGCCACATAGCAATTTTGTAGGCTATCTAATAGGTCCATAAATCTATTGTGAGATTGTTATCCCAGTCAGATCTTGAGGCTGTCAATCAATTCATCCCACAATGTAGGGTTTATTCACCAAGTATAATAATGCTTAATGGTTTACAACGAAGGTGAATGGCATGGAGAACAAGTAATATTACAATATTCGAAAAACATACACAATTCCTAATCCTTCTATTTCAACAATTGAATAGTTCATTTCCATGGTACTAAGGTATTTGTTGGCAAAAGTGGAACATTATTTTCCAATCCAAGGCTCACAAGATGGGTGCAAAAGATCCTTTAAGTGCCCCATATAGCATCTTGGCATTTATTGGTCCATTCCCAAAAAACTAGGAGCTTGTATAGAGGTCTTGCTATTGTGGCATAGTTCAACCCAAAGTGCCTATAGTATCCAATATACCCTAAGGAGCGGTGGATCCCTTTTTGGTTTGCAAGTGGTGGAAGATCCATTATCACCCAATTTTTTTCTAAATTGATTGCTATGACATTATTGGATACTGCATGGCCCAAGATGATGATGTGTTTTATCCAAAATTGGCATTTCAATATATTCAAGGATAGTTCACATTACCTACATGGCCCAAGATGATGATGTGTTTTATCCAAAATTGGCATTTCAATATATTCAAGGATAGTTCACATTACCTACATGACCCAAGATGATGATGTGTTTTATCCAAAATTGGCATTTCAATATATTCAAGGATAGTTCACATTACCTACATCATTCTAGTTGAAGTTGTTCAAAGTGTTTCTTCCAACTTGAATGGATATATAGGTCATCTATGAATCTCTTGAGCCATTTTCTTAGCATGTCTTTGAAGATATCACACATTAATTATTGTAAAGTGACTAGAGCATGTCTTTGAAGATAGTACACATTAATCGTGGTAAAGGGACTGGAGCATTAATTAAACTAAATAGCATGACTATGTAGCTGAACACTTCCCACTCGGTGACAAAGGTTGTTTTGTGCATATCATCGAGGTGGACTTGCACTTCATTGTATATCCTAAAAGGCCATCAAGGAAGCTATAGGTCCCCTTACCTATCGCTCATTCAATCATACGATCTGTGTACAAATGTGGATAATGGTATCTCTTGGTTGCAGCATTTATCTTCCTATAATTGATACATCCTCTAATCTTCCCATTATTCTCAAGTATCACAACGATGGGTGATGCTAAGTTCTATGCTCAATCTTGTAAATAAACCATGATTTTTGAAGTTTTTCTAGCTCATTCTAAACATTGTGAGCATAGTAAGGTTTCATTGGGTAAGGCCATTGTTTGACTAGCTTGACTATACCAAGGATTGATTGGGTAAGGATGTTATTTGACTAGCTTGGTGTCAGCATGCTTTAATGGAATTGTATGTGTGAACACTTGAGGAGGTATTCATTTAAGGTTTATTTCCAAGCAAACACCTTGTGACATTTTTTGAGTAAGTTAATGAGCTTATCTTCATCCTCAATATTAAGTTTCTCTATATAATGACTTGCTTAGGGAATTTCCCCTTCCTCTGCAAGGTTCACCTTCTTCACCTTAACATGCCCCTCAATGGGTTCACTAGACTCACCTTCCTTCTTTGTCCCAAGCATCATTATGACTTGATCTCCTTTTTTTCTGAACTTTCTAAGGTGCTTGAGGACATCTCATAGGTTTTGTTGACATTTTGTTTTCAAAGTCTAGGTCCTTTTTAGTACACCTAAGCTTTCTTTTCTGTAGATATATAGGAATATTAATGTTCACTTTTTTAGATTTGGTCAATCGAGGAAGCTCAGGGGTAGTATGCATGCCTCCTTTGGCCTTTGAAATTGATCCTTCTGATGTCGGTGAAGCACCAAAGCCATAAATAATTTGGGTTTGAGGACTTAGTGTTCCAACCATTCCAATTTCAAGTGTATCCTAACTATGCGTGTGCATCTATGAGCAGGCTTCCTATCTATAGAGGCTTAAAGTCAAGAAAGATTTACTTAATCTTTCTACTCAATGTCATAGTTAGTGGACTTATGTTTTTAGTCCTCATCACTCTTATCTTAAATCAATCCATCCTTGAAGTTGTTTGCCTATTCACTGTTTGTAGTCTCAACCTTCATTAGAGATATGAAGATTTTTTTGTGGTATTTGAATAAAATCTAATGGAGTTCAGTCAATTGCCAATCAAGATTGACAATCAGCTCTTCAAAAATAGTCGAGTTTGCCTTTAAAACAAGGGTGCCTAGCAATTCCAATGTGGCAAGAATGTATCCAATCTTGATCATCCTCAGAGTAGGATATGTATCAATTTATTCATTTTTATATAGGAGGATAGTTTTTGTCTCTATGTAATATGCTAGAAATGGCATCTAACTCTACACTAAAAGCTTTTCCAACTATCCATTTTCAAGTCTAATTGCCTGTCATATTACTTAGAAAGATTATCCCTGACTCCTTTAATGAGTCTTGCATTCCTCATCTAAGGGAGACTGAGCAATAGTTTACAGTTGGCTCCCTTCATAATGACAATGTTGACAAAGAACTTTGTTCTCAAAATCGTGACTGACCAATCTTTAAGCATATGTAGCATTGGGTGCATTGGAGAGAGTGTATGTACAAATACAATTCTATGAACCACACTAAATTGCGACTCTTCAATACACTAGTTGCACCTACACTCCTTTATGAGGCAACCATTTAGGGCCTAAGCGTCTATCATACAAGGAGATAGCCATTGACAAATTATGATGGATCAAAGAGGGAGTTTTGTGGTAGATGGGAGCATATGGAACAACACACATGTTTTGATAATATCATTCATGGTCTGAGCAAAAAGCCCAACCCAACATGAGATCATTAGAGTGGAGATGAGGGTACAACCTATGGTGGTTGAGGCCATGTAAACCTTTTTAACATAGGTTATGGAAGCTTCCTCAAGTTAGATACTTGTAGCTAGCATTAGCTTCATCTAGACTGGTTGCAAAGGGTGGCAAACATTACTGGTATGTTTAGATTGATGCATAGATGTGTGATCAAAGTAGGATATATTGAGACCAAATACAAAGAGGACTTGGATTAGACCACTTTCCCCACGTGGCACAAGGACAACATGCTAGGAGTCACTTCCTTCATCTCTCTAAGAATGGTTCTTTGAGCTATATGGAAACTAAGTTGCCACATGGGTTGCATATAGCCATTGGGAAGATCCATACCTCAATGCATCATCTAAGGATTGAGCTAGACAAATGGAACAGCATGAAGACAAATTAGAGCATTCATTAAGCATCACAACAAACAAATGCCAAGGCACCTCTACAACACATACCTACATTCCCACACGAGGGCAACATTTGACTATGGAAAAGAGTAGAACTATATTTGTTTCTTCTCTTTTTTTCAGTAGTATCATTTACATCTATATCACAAACATATTCTATCGCCTAATGTATAGTCTTAAAAGCATATCTTTTACTTTTTGTAGATGAGTGATAGTCATCGTATGTACCTGTGAGGTCTCATAGGCCACATTGGCCTTTCAAAGACATTAATACACACTCTCTCTCTCTCTCTCTCTCTCTCTCTCTCTCTCTCATTGTTACCAACGATCACATGGAGGACTGCCTGCCTATTTCCTATGTTACTTTCCATTTTGTACTCATATATTTGCTTGCATTAGTTTGAATAACCTTCTAACTTGCTCCAATTTTTATCAGTCTCTATTTGTTGTTGGCTTTTGATTAACTAAAAGGAATTAGACCTTTATTTTTAAGGACTCAGCTACTTGACATCTACCATTTGATTCCTCCAAATTCCTAAAAACTTGTTTCATTTGCTGTTTGAGCCACATGCCCTTCACCCCAGATTGAGAATGGGCACATGACCCTCAGGCTTTAATTGTAAATTGAGAAGTTCTAATGTTTCTAATATTTCTTGGCTTGGCTTGATGCTCACCACAAATTCTTGCAACTTCTTATCTACTTCTATTATTGCACTACCAGGCTTTTTCTTTTTATCAGCATAATTTCTCATATCCTCTAGTTTATTTGCATCATGCCACTTAGCAAAACTTCCATACATGTCTGCCATTAGTGAATAAGCTGAAGCATCTTCTTTATTCAACTCCACAAGCTGCTGAAAGCATCTGTGTCCAACTTCCAATTCCCCATATATCTTACAAGCACTCAGCAAGTCCAACAGCATGACACTAGATGGAGGGCATTGCAATGATGAAATGAATTTTTCAGCCTCATAAACGTGTCCTGCTCTTGCTAAAAGATCAACCATACAACCGTAGTGATCTATGGTTGGCTCAATACCATATTTTTCACTCATCATCTTGAAATACTCCTGGCCTTTCTGAAACAGGTTGGCATGGCTGCAGGCAGCAAGAAGGCAAGTAAATGTGATGGAATCTGGCTTTACACCCTGGACTAACATGTCCTCAAAACACTGGACAGCCATTTTACCCTCATGGTTCTCACCATATGCAGTTATCATTGCTGTCCACGATATCACATCACGAACAGGCAGTTTTTGGAACACTTCCATTCCTTCTGCAACTGAGCCACATTTGCCATACATGTCAATCAAAATATTTGCCACAATAATGTCCCTTTCAAGCCCTGATTTCCTTATCTGAGCATGTATTTCTCGACCTGTTTCTAAGGCTCCTACTGTACCACAAGCTTTTAAGCACAAGACAAATGTCACGACATTGGCAGGTACACAAGCCAATTGCATCTGCTTGAAGCTATTTAGCGCTTCCTCAGCAAGCCCATGTTCAATGAGCCCAGCAATCAATACATTCCATGAGACTGCATTTCGAACTGATAATTTTTCAAAAACTTGGTTTGCCTCTGCAAGAGAACCACATTTGGCATACATATCCACCAATGTGCTTCCCACATAGAGCTCTCTTTCCAAACCCCTTTTAGTTACTTCAACATGTAAATCCAGGCCGGTTTGTAACACTTCTGTAGACCCACAAGCTTTCAAGCCGCGTGCAAAGGTGGTTGAATCTGCAAGAATACCTTTCAGCTGCATTTGTTGGAAACGATCTAATGCATCCTTGTCAAGCCCATGCTCAGAATACCCTCCAATGAGTGCATTCCATGATATTGTATCTTCATGGCCTGGAAAATGGTTGAACACATGGCGTGCATCTATGAACAAGCCACATTTGGTGTACATATCCACCAGTGCATTACCTACAAAAATCTCTCTTTCCATAGCCTTTGTGGTAATTTCAGCATGTAATTCCTGGCCTCTTTGTAACACTCCCACGGCACTACAAGCTTTCAAGCTGCAAATGTATGTCGCAGAATCAGGAGATACGCCCTCCACCTGCATCTGTTGAAAGCAGTTTTCAACTTCGTCACTAAGCCCAAGTTCAGTGTATCCAGCAATCAATGCATTCCAAGAGACTGCATCTCGATCTCCCATTTGATCAAATACTTGGCATGCTTCTGCAAGCAAATCGCACTTGACATAGAAATCCACTAGTGTGCCACCCACATGGACGTCTGTCTCCAGTGCTCTTATGATTATTTTAGAATGTAGTTCTTGGCCTGCTTCTAAGTCTCCTTTGGTTCCAGAAGCTCTCAGGCTGCAAACAAACATACCAGCATCTGCAGACATTCCTTTCAATTGCATCTGTTTGAAACAGGTCATCACTTCCTCACCAGACCCACATTCAGCATATGCTGTAACAAGTGCATTCCACGAGAGTGTATCCTGACTGGTCAGCTGGTCGAATACTGCTTGTGCTTCTACAAGCAAGCCACATTTGCCATACATATCCACCAGCATGCTTCCAACACGAAGCTCTGTTTCTAGTCCCTTTTTCATTATTTCAGTATGTGTTTCCATCCCTAACTCCAAAGATCCCATGGCACCACAAGCTTTCAAGCTGCAAACATATGTAACAGCATCTGCAGACATCCTGTGCACCTGCAGTTGTTGGACAGAGTTAAGCACTTCCTCGTTACATCCATGTTCGGTGTATCCTGCAATTAATGCATTCCAAGAGACCAAACTTCGAACTGGAAGCTGGTCAAACACATCCTGTGCCTCTGCAAGCAATCCATATTTGGCATACATATCCACCAGAGTATTGCACACATAGGTTTCCTTTTCCAATCCCCTCTTGCTTATTTCAGCATGCAATCCCTGACCTGTTTCTAAACATTCTGCACCTTTACAAGTTTTCAAACTGCAGACAAAAGTCACAGAATCAGGAGATATACCTGCCAGCTGCATTTCTTGAACAAATTTGGCCACTTGTTGAGCAGCTTCGTGATCAGCATATCCTGCAATCAGTGTGTTCCATGAAACAACATTATGAACTGGAAGCTGGTTAAACACTTGGTGTGCTTCCACAAGCAAGCCACACTTGGCATACATATCTACAAGTGTGCTGCCCACATGAAGCTCTCCTTCCAATCCTCTTTTCATTATTTCAGTATGTATCTCTTGCCCTCTTGCTAATGATCCTAATGAACCACAAGCCTTCAAGCTGCAAACAAATGTGACAGCATCTATGCATACACCTTCCTGCTGCATTTGCAAGAAACAGTTGCTGACATCCTCATCAAGCCCATGTTCAGCATACCCAGCAATCAGAGCAGCCCATGCGATTGCATTTCGCATCGGCAAGCAGTCAAACACATGTTGTGCTTCTGCTAGCTGGCCACATTTTGTATACATATCCACCAATGTGCTACCCACATAAAGCTCTGTTTCGATGCTCCGTTTGGTAGCTTCCACATGTACACCCTGGCCATTTTCTGCATCTTCCAGCCTTGCACAAGCACCAAGTATGGTGACATAGGTATACATATTCGGTTGTGCAGGATCTTCCTCTTGCATCTTGTGGTAGAGGTGGAGGGCATGTTGGGGCTCCCCAGAGCAGGCATAGCCATGGATGAGTGAAGTCCATGAGAACTCACTGCGTTGAGGCAACCGGTCGAAGACGTGCTGGGCGTGCGGCAAGCTTCCACAGTCCACAAACAAGGGGACCAGGTAATTCCCAAGGACAGGATGCAGCTCCAGTTGGTGGTGTGACAGGTAGGCGTGCAGCTTCTTGGCATGCCACAGATCCCTCCTTTGTCTGCACTTCTGTAGTGCACTGATCAAATTCGAGTAAACCAAAGGGGGAAGCTCGGCCTGCATGCCTTTGATGAACGGCAGAGGCTAAGAGGAGCTCTTCTTTCTCCTTGCCATCCAAAGTCCTGCTGTGTTGGCCACACCTGCAAATTCGATGGTCTTCGCAAGCGAAGTGTGTCGGCATGCTGAATGCTGCTCCTCCCTGCAAGCCGATGACCCGCTGAGCATAAAACGGTGATTTTGATGGTTGGGGAAGGGATGGGAGACTGAAAACGAAGATCTTGGGAAGGCTCAATGGCGACACCCAATTGTCGCTGCCCTGCTCTCTCGTAGCGCTATGATGAACACGGGCATGAACGCGGGCGAGCGAGCGGGAGAGAGAGAGAGAGAGAGAGAGAGAGAGAACGAGAGAGGCTTTTTTATATTATAAGCAATGAACGGCTGACACATAGAACTAGATGTCCAAAAGACTCACTTGATGCCGTGAATTCTCTCATTTTCATTTGCAAATCCCTCGTTCACATAATATAATAGCCTAATTCAAAGAATCAACTATCATTCAAAGAAAAATCTTGGAATTTTGGGGAAGCTTCAGGAGAAGGTGTCTATTGTCAGCAACAAAGGCTCTTAAAGGTCAAAAGTGAACATTAACTAAGCCCCAACCAAGCTAACAAGTGATAGCAGCACATGCAACAACTCAACCCAAAGAAGAGGCACGTTGAAGTCAACAAAGGAGCTGAGACATTGAGTAGGAAGGCATGTAAGAACGAAAAGTCCATGGATATGGACTTTCTTGTTGTTATTGCTAAGCAACAAGAGATCGAAATGGGAGAAGTGGAAAAACAATTGCAACAAAATGTCAAAGAGCTTTCATATCAAAGTTGTTGTTGAGAAAGGATGTAAAGGATTGATTAAGGGTATTACTTAGTGTCACACTGGCACTAGTATAAATAGATGTAAGGGACATGGTTACAAGCACCTTTTGAAAATAATACAAGTTCCATTCATCTTCTTATCTCCTCCTGTCCTTCTCCTGTCCTCCCTCTCAGCTTTCATGGCTGCCCTCTCTCTCTTCCCGTCTTTCTCTCTCTTCTTCTCTCATCTTCTTCCTCTTTCTCTCTCCTCTCTGCAGTCTCTCCCTTCTCTCCTAGGTCTCCTTCATTACAAGTGGTATCAAAGCCTAGTTTTAGGTCCTTCCTTTCTCTCTCCTTCCTTTAGATTTAGTTCCTTTTTCAGTCTCAGGAAACCCTACTATGCACAGGTACAGCATTGAAGAACCCCAGCACAGCCAAGAAGTACTATAGAGATGGCAGCTTTCTTGGAAGACACACACGAGCTGTAAGGGGCATTGATGGAGTACCACAGGGGGATGGCACCTTTCTCGAAGACCACAACAAAAAGCTTTTACAGATTTTCCCTCTTTTCCACTTCAAATAGTCAGTACGCCCAAATTTTGTGAAAACCCATTTTCTAATGACTATAATCTTCTGTTGACTTGGAAACTTGAACTTAGCATGTCGAAGACCCTCTTGTGCATGTTTGCCATTGTTATCTTTGCAACATATTGACAATAAGACCTGCCCAATGGCAACTCGAGCACAGGTTCCCTAAGGCTTTCCAAAAGCACCTCTCATTTCTATCTGAAGCCTATCAGCCCCAGCACAAGAAAGCATCTTGTTGACGCGGAGGACGTGAAAAGGATGCATCCTCACTCTCAGATGGAAGGCATCTTTCCCAGCATACTTGGTCATGTACTGGGATCGTCTCCAAGGACAAGCAAATGCCTGGATCTCTTGAGATCGTGACCTTCTTGGGTGAGCATGTGCCTGTGTACTTTTGTAATCTTCTTTCTGTTCCGCTTCTCCTCAAAAGAGGAATAGGACTTTAGCTTGGTTAGTCTCACTCTCAGATGGAAGGCATCTTTCCCATCATACTTGGTCATGTACTGGGATCGTCTCCAAGGACAAGCAAATGCCTGGATCTTTTGAGATCGTGACCTTCTTGGGTGAGCCTGTGCCTACGTACTTTTGTAATGTTCTTTCTGTTCCGCTTCTCCTCAGAAGAGGAATAGGACTTTAGCTTTGATAGTCTCTGACTAACCAAGCTATCACGCACACTTACATTGACTGCTACTACTGATTCAATGGAGCTATTTGCGATTTCTTCATCAGCATCACGATCGTCTTTCTCTTTTTTACCTCTTTTAAGACGATCTCCGGCCTCACTTGCTGCCTGATGTCAATAGATGTAATGGGATGTTTATCGGTAGCGGAGGAAACCAGGAGTTACATTGACCTTTCTTGCAGATGTCATGGCTTTCTTTGCCTCCTCTATGTCTTTGGCCGATGCTTCCCCCATAGCTTCTTCCTTGGGTGTGGTCATATTTTCACCATCAGTTTTAGTGTTAGGCTTTAGATTCCTCGTCGTCACTTGAGTGTCACTTGTCACAACATTGTCTGCCGGGGTAGAATCAGCAGCTGCAGTAGGAACCTCCACAACTATGGTCATTTCTGCGATTGGAATGGAAGGCTTTGATTGCATCAGTGTATATGTTGTGCCGGTGACTTTAGGACTAGATGATACTGTTGAAACTGACAGAGTAGTAGGAGCAGAAACCACAATTGGCTCATGGGCTACAGGAGTACTTTCTTCCATCAGTAGTCGTAAACTCTTTCCAAACAGTAGAAGCATCATCTTGCTCAAGAGGGGACATTAGCTCAAAAGATGTGGGAGGAACAGACGCGGAGGTTGTACTCAATGGCATAGAACTTGGTTGAGTAATATTCATCACTGGAGGAGGACCAGAGACAGGAATTGGATTGGACATTGCAGGCCAAGGCTAAACCAGGCACCGAAATCTATGAGCTACAACCCTCTATCTTCCACTGATTCCCTTTTCTATGCGCGTACAATTACAGATAGACTCAACACAGTACAACTGAAGATTTGGAGGGCTCAGGATTGAGGGAAATACCACCATGTTTGATGAACAATGCCGTCTTTTAAAGATGGGGCAAAACAACAGAAGTTGGCATAGTCTATGGAGAAAATTGCAGATTGAGTCCTCGGGTGCCCTCTGCGACAAGGCGTACAGTGAACAAGTAGCAAGGGTGTTCTTCCAATAGGATCTAATTGGAGGCTAGCTTGACCCTTTTGCAGGAGGCACTTTTGATAAGATAGACTCTTCTTTTGGGGTATTATGTGTCGGTTATGGGAGAGAAGCCACTGATAGGAGCCTTTCTCTTTCATACTTTTAGAAGTACTCTCTACTCTTGCAACCTACTGTGCATTCCTTCCTGCAAGTTTGTCATTGGCCATTTGAGTAGAATTGCTTGAGGAAGTCAAAGCAGCAGTATTGACATACAGTTATATATCACAGCTAATTGCCTTGCCATGGGGTTGCAACTTATCAGTGTGTTAGAGGTCCAAAATGAAGTTTGAAATTGAGGATGCTTCAGAGACAAGCTTTGTAGGCACTATCATAGGGATTGAGGACATGGATGCTACAAGCTGACCTGGGTTCCCAAGCTCATTCGGGGTTGTCAGGCTCTGCTGTGTCACATAGCTGCTGCTGATTTTATTCTTCCAAAGTCTTTAGTTGAGTTTGAGTATTGTTTACAGGTAACGAGGTCTCATTCAAGGTCCTGTAGAGCACCAACTGACATAAATGCAGACCTGAGTATGGAGGCCTCTTGCAGGTGCATGTGGGTTGGGTAAAGAACTGTCACAAATAGCATCAGGATGTAGACTGTTCACAGCTGCAGTAAATGCATGCTCTTGTGGTTGTATAGTCACTACTGAAGCAGAATAAGTAAATGCATTGATCTGTTGTTGACTTGCTGTGGTTGCACCTCATTTGTGATTGTGGTTGCAGCTGTGAATGCATTGTGATGATGGTGCAGCAACAGGAGCTGCAATAGACGATGCATTAACATTGTGCCAAGTTGAGCAACAGTAACAATTGGATTGGAAACAGTCCCATAATTGATAATCATTTTCAGGAAGCATTGTTTGGAAAACAGTCCATAGTTGACAATGGCAATGCATTTTCAGGATCTTAGGGCAATGACTCATAATGGCCAAGGACCATTTGAGGACGATCAGATGCTTGAGGAGCTCAGCCAACTCTACAACACCTTGCACGAGCATGAGACATGGTGCTTTAGCAGACCCAAGCAATTGAAGGTGGAAGCCAAGCAAATGCTCATTAAATTGATACCCATGGTCAATGCAGAGGCTCAAGCAGATCTCATGGAATCTTTGAGAACCTTGTGCAACAATGGTATTAATCTTTGGCAATCTCTTTGAGGAAGAAAGGGAGTTTGGTTGCTCACATAATTATTAGGACGGCTATCTAAGCAACGACAACAGCAAGATGAATCCATTGCAACACTACTCTCCATTCTTAATGCAGAGGTTAATGCCAGCAAATGGGCATGGATAATTGCGAGTGCAGGTGGCCTCCCTCCGTTGGTCAATATACTTGAAACAGGTTCTACTAAGGCCAAGAAAGATGCTACTATTATGCTTGTTAATCTTTGTACTCATAGTAAAGAGGT
The DNA here is from genome assembly GCF_053477565.2 of Lygodium microphyllum. NCBI lineage: Eukaryota > Viridiplantae > Streptophyta > Polypodiopsida > Schizaeales > Lygodiaceae > Lygodium > Lygodium microphyllum. The sequence continues at coordinate 119,007,137 of NC_141149.1, read as the reverse complement.
TCGAGATTGTGTGGAGTTCGCGTCACACTAGCACTAGTATAAATAGATGTAAGGGACATGGTTACAGGCACCTTTTGAAAATGATACAAGTTCCCTTCATCTTCTTCTCTCCTCCTGTCCTTCTCCTGTCCTCCCTCTCAGCTTTCACGGCTGCTCTCTCTCTCTTCCCGTCTTTCTCTCTCTTCTTCTCTCATCTTCTTCCTCTTTCTCTCTCCTCTATTTAGTCTCTCCCTTCTCTCCTTCTCTCTCCTAGGTCTCCTTCATTACAAAGGAGCAAAAGTGCTTAAAGCTCTTGTGGCCTTTTCCCTCTAGAAGATCAAAAGGAGATATGTAAACTCCTCTATAGGTGAGCTCTATTGCTGGAAGACAAAGAGAACTAGCCAGTGGCTAAGAGTTGTCAAAAATAAAGATTCATAAGAAAGGGGGTATCTCACTTAAAAAGCTCACCAAAACACCATTGATTAAAAAAAATGTGTATGTCCCATCGATAGAGGAGAATGTGGAGTTCCAAGAGTTTTGCTCTAATAGGTATTATGGTCAATAACCCTATGAAGTTGGATATCATTTCATGGAATGCCCATGCACTCTATTCTACCAACAAAAGGTATGCCAACAAAATGATGATAATGAGGAGGAAACCAGAGGTGCTTGCCTTATAAGAAGTCCAATTGAGTTCAGAGGATGTAAGTAAGTTGGAAATTTCAAGCTACAAGTTAATATTGGCTACTACAGAGGATAGAGGCAAAGGGGGCACATTGAAATTAGCTAAGGAGGAACTAAGGCCAGAACTATTGTCTAAAGAGGAGAAAATATTTGTTGTATGGATTCAAATCAACATTGCATGCAATGAAGAGAGCCAAGCCATGGAATTCACTTAACTTGGAGCTAAAGCATGAATGTACAATCTTGATGGGAGATTAGAACACGAAAACTTCACAAATTGATTGCTCACACAAGTGTGATATAATGATAAGGGTGGAAAGAGAAAGTTGGGGAGAGCTTTTTCATTAGCACGATCTATTAGGATTTGCCCACATGTGTAAAGAGTATGAGGCCTAGTCCTTCACCTAGTATAATATATACAAGGACAATTCCTAGCATGCGAGAAGATTGGATCATGCATACACCAATCAAGGGGGGTGGTAGATGGTCCCAAAACCTAAATATAAATTTGGACAAGAACTATGATAGGCTGAGATGGGATTTTCTATTAGTCACTATGGAAAAAATAGGGTCAAAAAAACCCTTTTACAGAATGGTTAGCACCCTCTTTACAAATGCCACAACAAAAGTTGGTGTGAATAGTTTTATGTCACATCCATTCAGCCTACGAAGGTCAGTCAAACAAGGGTGCCCCTTTGCTCCCTTGATTTTTGCTATTGTTGCTATCCCATTGTTGAGAGCTGTGTAATTCAGAGTTGAAATAGGGGCCTTGCATGGGCTGCCTTTGCCAGTTGGATCCCTAAAGCACATGCCACATTTTGTTGATCACAATTCAAATATTGTCAAAGTAGAGTAGGGGAACTTGGAGGAGCTATTACACATATGTGATTAGAAACTAGCTATCTAGATTTGAAATAAGCAAGTTGAAGATAAATTTTTTGTTCATTGGATTTGATGACCCATCTCCTTAGGTTTAGAAATATGAGTTCAAAATAGTTCAAATGGGTTAAGTACTTTAGGTACTTAGGGGCTCCCTTAGGGCTAGATATAATGTGGAAGTAAAAGATGGAATGGATTTTGGCAAACATTGAGTACAAGATCACAAAAAACTCCAAAATACCTCTATCTTACATAGGCAAATTGCTAGTGGTTGACAAAATATTAATATTGGCAATCATGTTTGTCTTAATGATAACCCCATTCACAAGGGCACACGAGGAAAAAATGGAGAGAGTCCTAAGATCCTTCTTGTGGACTTATGGAGTAGATGAGAAGTGGCATTCCATGAGTATGGTGACAGAAGCTATCAAGAATGGAGGACTCGGTCTTGAGAGAATAGGAGATAGAGCTAAGATGTACTCTTTCAAGCTTTTATAAGGAATAAAAAAGGATGAACCTTGGGAAAATCTTGCCAAGGTAGTAATCATCAAGTCAAGATGCAGGAAGGCAAGTGGGAGGGGTTAACATATGAGTACAAGATCTTGGCTTTGGCCACCAAAATGACAATAAAAGGTTATGAAACATTTAGAAGTCTAGTAAGAGGTTGGAATGAAGTCATAAAAGAGTTGGTATAGAGGGATGGAAACCTAAGGAAAGGGGATGGGGCTTTGTGCCAATACATGTGAACTTTTCCACAAGCCTTTGTGGACAACTTCCCCCCATCAATAGGTTTCCAAAGTTGGCAAACAAAATAGCATAGAAGGGCCTATTGAGGTGGAATGATAGATACATGGGTTTAGGCTAAGGTGAAAACACATCAAGGGGTTTGGGGACTATCAAGTTGAATGGTATATTGCATGTGATTTAAAAACATTGAAGTGTATGCTTGGTTTATCAAATGCAACAAATGCAAAACTTCCGTGCATATACTGCATGCAAACTAGGAAGAAAGGGAAAGATGGAAAGAAACAATGGCTTGCCAAGGCAAGACAACAAGGTGCTCCAACACGTGATCAAAAAGTCATGAGAAATGGAATGCTAGTTCTAGTGGATCCAAACTGGTGCCCTATTTTGGAAATACCACTAACAAGGGTTCACTTTTGCACATTGCATTGTTTGGTTAGAATAATTGAGAAGCTAGTATATGAATATATATGCTTTGCATACAAGATGTAGCTTGTGTCAGAAGCTGATGCTACATGCAAGAAAGTAGAATGAGTCCTATATGAAGTTGGATTGCATGGGGGCCAAGTAGAAATAAAAAAGGACGAGAAAAAATTGGGAAAGAGTGGAAATATCCCTTGTAAACCATGCTTTGGTGGACCCAAGGCTAGGAAGTTTATGTCTCCACCTCAAGATGAGGAAGGTAATATACATGTAAAATAACCAAAGAAGTATGAAGCATGGAAAAGTTGCACCTTGCTATTCCAGATTGGAGCAATGGGGGATGAACGGGGATTGCAAAGGCAGAAGTGTGGATACACCTAGATAGATTAGCAGCTCTCTTACAAAAGTTGAGGTTTAGGGATGGTGATGTGAATATGTTTAAAGAGGCAGTTGCTAAATTTCATAAGTCCATGGTGGAGGCATGGACTACAAATAGTATAGGTCAGTATTGTTACCATTACAAAAAAATATCGTCATTTCGAATTAGTTTGTGTTTCTAATCTCTTTTCTTGTGCAGCATATACTTGAAGCACATGGTCCATACTTTGTAGATCAAGGAAGTTTGGTAGTATGGTCAACTCAAGGCATGGAACAATCTCATTGGCAAGCTTGCTATGCTTTTCAAAAGGCAACTGATCATGGAGGTGGCATCAATGATTCCAATTCTATGAGGCAATTATTACAATGGTGGTATAGTCGATACGAGGAAAAAGAAAAGAAGTCCAAAACCTCTCAAGCAGAATTTATAAGTAGGGCAATATATGAAGTGAGAAAAGCAAGATATGAAAACAGCACAACTAGACAATGCCATGCAGAATGGTTGGCAACCCAAGAGAGAGATGGCAAGAAATGGAGACCTAGATAAAGATAATACTTTTGATGCATTTAGGGTCCATGAGAGAGCATAGGTACCTAGGATATGACACATCAATACTCCTATCTTTAACATGAGATGTCTTGCAAATTTTGTTTAAAATTTTGAAGGTTTGTCACTATGTTTTTCAAATTCAATTTCGAACTATTATTTTTAATTTTAAAAGTCATTTACACCATAGTAAGTTTAAAAGTTTTGTACTTAAGTCAAGTCTCTCCTTTCATTGTTCCCCATTACTCTTCACTCTACCCACCACCTTTCTATCCTTCATTATCACAACCATGACACGTTCTAAGCTTCCTATAAAAAAGGCACCTACCACTCAACACTCTTCCGAATCTAGTGAGCGTATTATGAGTGATTTTAAAGTTTTATCCATTCATGCCCGACGTATCACTATTAAGCCCATAGATATGGTTCTTATTCATAGGATCTGCAACAAGGATGCATTTAATCTTAATGTCAACAATATGCTTTGAGAAGCTACCTTGTATAATTGGATCTATGTTCTTAGGTCAGGTTTGGTTGTAGATTGTAAGGAGCTTAGTTTTGGTTTATCTTTCTAGTAGACCTTCAAGTATTTGATAGCAGTGGTCTACAAAATGGAGCTAAATTTTGCCTAGCTCTAGTTGTACTTGGTGCAATGCACTATCCACCATGTATTTCATGGTTTTGTAATGCCAAATCTGATATTTGATATTCTATTTTGCCATGGTTTGCATTGTGTGTATTTCCAAGTTTCTACTTTTGAAAGTAGTTTTGTTAAGGATAAATTCAATGCACAATCACACACATATCAGTGATCAGTTCTACATGGACCGATGCACTATATCTTTACTGTATTTAGCGATTTAGCAACATTATATTTGATATACGATATTCCATTTGACCCATGACTTATTTTTTGTGAATTTTTAAGTTTCCAATATTTCACATAGTTTGGTTGACAACACATTTAATATATAGTTGTGCACACTCGGTGCAGTGGTGAGTTTTTCTGTTATCAGTGAAGTATAATCTAGTTAATGTATTTTCAAAAAATGATTGAGACGTCAATTATATAAATCAAAATATGGTGAAACTTCACCCATATGCCAGACATAATAAAAACTCATGGATATTAAAAAATTGGCCCCATCAGAAGTCTTTGGGACACCTGTCCAAAGGCTGGTGTCTGGGGCTCTGAACCCCTAGATTCAGGGCCCCAAACGCCAGCCTTGGGACAGGTGTCCTAGAGACTTTTGATGAATCTAGGGATTTAGGGCCCTAGACACCAGCCTCCAGACAGATGTCCCAGAGACTTCTGATGAGGCCAAATTTTTTTTTGGTAGTTGATGTGCCCTAGAGGAGTCCACATGTAAAATTTCATGTTAATCAGATCACTGGTCATATTTTTCCAAAGCCTAGATACATTAATTTAGGTTTAAGTGTTTTTTGAAAGTTTTGCTATAAGTTTAGAGTTTCACCTCATTTTACACATTTCACTTTTGAGTTTTGGGTTTTCTCTCCTACAAGACATGGCACGCACCAAGCAAGTGGCCCAAAGACACCCCCTAGAAATCCTATGCAGAGGCCACCTCCCTAGCTCCACCACCACAACCACCACCACGCCAGCATCGCAAGCATCGATGGAAGCCAGGCATAGTGGCTCTTCATGAGATCTGCCATTACCAGAAGACCATGCACCTCTTGATACCAAAGGCTTCATTCTAGAAGTTCGCGCATGAGATTATGGATGGCATACTCATTAAGAACAGCAAGAGGCACTTCCCAGATGGAACACGCTTGCAACAACCCAATCGTTGGACTGCCCAAGCCCTCCTTGCACTACAAGAAGCTACCAAAGCTTATGTCATCGACTTGTTCGTGTAAAATATTACATGTCGCAGCGAACAAAATCTGAGAAAGAGATAGAGAGTACACAACAGATAAGAGGAGAATCAGTAAATTCTTTAGCTCCAAACAACTGATACAAATATGGCTCTGTCCACCCCTGCACTTCCACTGTTGTGTGAAGCTTAGATGGTGATCTAGACAGAAGATAGGTGAAGAGCTTAAGGCTAGCTGGAACAACAACTCTGATTGGGTGAAAGATGAGTGACAGATGGCTGTGAAGGGGTTTAGCTTTTATAGCCCGTGAAGGCTGTTAGGTCGGCTTGACCGACCTACCATATGAGGCTCCATTAGTCGGCCAGGGAATATTCCAAGGAATATTCCCTTTACCATCCCCCCTGGGACCCCCCCAGCCAGGGATCGCTTCCGCGGCCCCCGGACCCCACAATAGGGGCCCCTTTTAACTCCCTTGCCCCGCAACTCCATGCAATGCGCCTTGAGTTGCTACCAGCTTAACCACTCCATCTAACCCAAAGATTAGACCCACAACGGTCACCTTTTTGCCATCTGATCACATAGACCTCATCTGATATACAAGTCAGGACTCAACCAATGTCCGGGCTCACATTTGGCTTCTCCTCATAATGAGGGCCTTACAACTTTGAGCACCATGGATCATTGGTAGCACCTAATGAGGGTGGGGCATTGATCATATCTAACAATTCGGAGACTTGGTCTATGCAGCAGTACATGTAAGGAGAGTCATCGTCACCGATAGGGATTTGCAGATAGTGAGGTTCTTCTGGTGATGGAAGGATAGTCCTCGCGAAGATAAACAACGATAGGGGTGTACTACCAAAACATATACGGAATTTAGCTTCTAAAGAGATATTGTAAAATCCTAGCTGTAATGGATTCCATGTAAAATGTTATGAATATGAATACAATTTTTTTGGTGCATCTTATTTTTGTTTATTCACTTGTTATTTGTTTTATTTATGTCTTTGAGTTATCATTACATGCGTTTGAACAAATACATGTTACGCACGAACTTGATAAAGCACTACATATTAAATTTAGGGTACGAATCGTGTTGCATATAAATCTGATAAATAAACGTAATATTCAAGTAAAAAACAATAATAAACGATATGTATCACAAACTACATTGCACACAAATCCAACAAATATCAGTTTTCATTACTTCAAGAGAATATTACAAATTACATTACATTGGTGATGAGCCATCATTTGGCACTAAGTACATCTACTCTCTCCTAGGCTTCTTTGAGCTAAACTCCCCATGGTCAATTGATCATAAGTAGCAACACATTTTGCCCTAGTAGTTCTTGTCTGATGACATTGGAGTCTTCAACACGAGTAACCATGCCACGTGCTACCATGGAAAAAAGTGGCCCAGACCTAGTATTAGAGAATAAGTAGAGGAGCTTCGAATGTCGAAGCAACACTACTTTCTCCAAGCTAGAGTTTGTTGGGATGGTCTTGAAGGGCCCAGCCTTCGTTAGTTCCCTCAACTTCAAGAAGTTCTCAGAAAAAGCCAGAGAGCATGTCTTATGGAATACAAAATTGTCACTCACAAGCTGGCCGATATACTCCTTCAATGCCGAGTCATGCACCCTTCCTTGGCTACTAGATTGGCCACCTTGTCTAGATGAAAATTCATCTATATAGACAATGTCTTACATTACACAAGTTCAATGTCAGACTCGTTGTGTCCAACTCACTATGCATGGAGTGTGGTAAAGATATATACATCGGATTTGCATCAAAATTTACCAGTAGGGCCTCTAGGGCATCGGGAGTATGCACATCAAATTTTTTTGGGATTGGGTCCCCAAAGTTGCCTTGTCCGGAGGCTTGCGTCTAGGGCTAATTTTGACATAAATTTGATAACATTAATCCAATAACATTACCTTCTCTCCATCATCTATCTGTTGCTGTAATGGAGCATCCATGTCTGCTCCTGCAATTGGGCCACCCTCGTCTCTCTCTTGGGAAGGTACTCCGTAGTCGCGTCGAGGTCCAAAAATGCTTTCCTGCAACCACTCGAACTCCTCATTTGATATTTCATAATGTGGCACCCTATTCTCAATTTGCTCTTGGATGCTCACAATGGCAGAGATGTCATTGACACTCGTGCCATCATATCGAGCCACCTCATCAACATGTGCTGGCGCATCTTGTATATCAAAATCTATAAAATCATCAGGGGCATGATGCACCATGATACGATATAGCTCTTCTTCCCTTAGCTCTAAAATTTCTAGTATATCTTGCCTAAGTAAATATTCCACCCCCTCGATGATGATAGCATGAGAGAAGCGAGAGGTGGTTCATTGCTTGTCGGCATCTCAATAGGGCAAGGAGGTGGGTGCACAATGGCTAAGCTTTGTGCTACCTCTACTCTCGGATTGAGTGTGATTTCTTTAGCCTCCCTCTCGAAATACTCTAGCTGTGGTTGAGAGGGTGTGTCGATGTCTTCCTCACTATCCTCTTGCACCTCAGTGCACAAAACATATATGGCAAATGCTGGATCAGGCTTGATGAGATCCATCGTGGTGTGGTTCTGGGATGAGGTGGGCATTGCATTGGCACAGAGATGCTCCCCCACATGCACGAGGGATCAATTTATTACCTTTACATGGCTTGATCTAGCATGTAAACTATATAGGAAATCTATGGGGACCCATCTAAGAGAAGAGTCCAGAATAGAGCAGGTGAGAGGGTTTGTTGCATCACAAAATTATGCCAGTATACTAGAGCTAGGGTCTATGGCAGAAAGCAAGCTCTCTAGACTCAAGGTCACACAAAACCTAGGGTATATCCGGTCTCCTATGTGTGCGTAGCATGTGGAGCTAATCCATGCAATGAAGGTGGGAGTGGTAGCCATGGCACACAAAGAGAGAAGGGAGGAGAGCACAAGTGTCGGGAAGTAGAGAATGAAAGTGAAAATGAGTTTGGAGTTATAGCTTTTATGTATCTAGGGTTTTAAATAAAGGTTCTAACCCTAGAGTTTCAAATTAAAACTCTTATCTTAGTTTCTTTATTTCAATACTTTAAAATAATCGTTAAAATTACTCATACATACAAATGCTTCGTTCTACATTATTATATTCTCGAATATACTTGGATTGCTGAGTATATTCAAGTCGAACTACAAAAAATATAGAAAATTTTTAAGAAAAAAAATCTGAAAGACCTTCAAAATCCCTTGGATCCAATTTAATATTTAATATTAAGAAATAAGTAGAAGAGATGGGCTATAATATATCATCATGCAAAGATAATATTACATAGATGATAGAACTCTAGCCTGCAATTTAATTATGATTTTAACTAGCACAATTGACTAATTAGAGTATGTATTATCTCATGCTTGGATCATAGTAAATTAAGATGATCTAAATTGAAAGTACTCAGAAGTTTTAAAAAAGTTTATATTTTGTCTTTACAAAAACAATTTACAAGGATTCCACTATCTCAAGGATATGTGGAGAAGCACATTGTTTACATGTCATGGATTGCTCACTACGAATCCTGACTTTTCTATTATCTAACTTGAAATAGAAGTTGTAGAGGGGCTCATTGGACATTAATTGGATTTCTTATCTCAAAAAAGAAATGGCCAATGGCTCTCTGCATTGACCACAAAAGGATTATGACCATTCCACAAGATAACCACATCTATGAGAGCTGTATATGTCCCATCTCGGGTATCTTAATCCAAACTGATCCACTCCCCTCGAAAAAGTTGCCATCTTCTATATCGAAAGCGAATGCACATAGTTTTTCTAACTATGAAATACCTATAATAAAAACAAAAATAATGGTAAGTAAATGCGGATAAGACAACAATTCATCTAAGCAAGACCTATGCCAATTAAATCAAGGCATTCAAAGTAGTAAAAAAGTTTTACCTGAATGTGAGATCAGATTGGTTGACCCTGCATCAATCGTCTCATCAAAATGTGTTCTTTTGACTTGCCAAGACTCACCCAATAGTTGACTCATCCATTCCTCGGATGGACACTTGCATTGATAAGTAATCTTTGTTTTCTTCAAAACATCACATGAACCAAACAAATGTGCAAACAATAAGAATGGAATAAACCAACTAAGATGTACATATTTGGAGCATGTGGTGGGTTTCATAGCACTATTGATGTCAGATTTTATCTTGGACTTATATGCTCCTGACAAATCCAAGCTACCAATCAACCATTCAGCACTAGATAGTGGCGCCAATGGGACATGTTGCAATCTTTGGCTTTCTACTACATACAATGAATTATAAAAAAAGATATTTTGAGTTGCAAGTTGACTTGCAGAGTTATTATCATAGATCAAAGAACCTATGTCTTCATGCCAAACATGTATCTTGCCGCTCAAACATTCCACATTTTGCCATTCATGCAAAGTTGATGGGTCAGTAAAACAAGATTGAATTAGAACACTGCAAAGATTTTTAAAAACAACTCTGATGCAAAAGAATAAACAATGACAAAATTTAAAAACTTACTGTTTTGTTTATAATTTGCAATGCAGTTCTTGTCATGCACAGAGATTTGTTTATGTGTATAAACATGTTGGATCAACACTTCTGCTACTGTACTTGTTCCATCGAACACTTTACTGAACTCTAAAATTCTACATTTTTAATGTTTGCTAGGGTTTGCAACATCCTTACACTTGACCTTGAAACTCCCTCGAGTGCTTGGGTGCATCAAAATCCAATCCAACTTATAGTACTTATCACAAATCCAATTACCACCATTATCTTTCCTATTGAAGACCTCACTGCAAGTATGTTATTGATATTTTTCCTCCATGAAGACATCTATGATAACCAAATAGAAAAGTTGCCTATCAACATGTGTATAATTTACAAATGTTCTCTCCAAATGAAATGAAATTTAAATGAAGAAATTAAAAAAAAACATTGTACATGTAATTCTTTTCACAAAGAAGCCAATAGATGTTGAATAAGAAGTTGACTTATAACAAGACCATTGTTCCTTCACTGACAAATTTCTATAGTACAAAAACAAAAGAAATATCGAGTCAAAGCATACATATAACTTACATAGGCCTTGTCCAAATGAGTTGAAACTTAACCATGGAGCAACATAAAAGAGTGGCAATATACATGTGGCTCTCTTTGCAAAGAAGCCCAAAGATGTTGAAGAAGTTGAGGTTTTAAAAAATCATTATCTCCACCCTCAAAGACTCTGGGAGTAAAAAAATAAAGAAAAACTCAATATGTATATAGCTTGCATATTTTGTCCAAACGAGATAAAATTTAACCATGGAGCAGTAAAAAAACAAGACAACATACCTGTAGCTTTGTTTACAAAGAAACTGTAAGATATTGAAGAAGAAGTTGAGTGTTCAAAAGATCATTGTTTTTGACTATAAGAGACTCCTAGAGTACCACATCAAAAGAAATTACATGTCAGAGAATGCACATAACTTGCACAGGTTTTGCCCAAACGAGATAAAACTTTACCATAGAACATCCATGGAAGAGAACAATATACCTGTAAAGTTTTGTGAAGAAAATCTTAAGCCTTTGGTAGAACAAGCTCTGCTCTCATAAAACGTGTGAAACTCACTCTGTGTTTGTGTAGAGGAAATGAAATTTCACATGGTTACAGATAGGGCAAGCAACAATGAGGCTGTAAGATTTCATCAGGAAAGAAGAAGTGGAAAAAAAGATATGATAAATTTGAGTTCCACCTATGAAAGAGGGGGAAAATGAAAAGGGGAGAAATGAAAAGTCAAACATAAAAAAATAAAAAATGAAATTTCGAGTCACAAAATTCTAGGAAGTGTCAACATTGTATTCCTCATATTTCCCTTATTTTATTGGTGAGGGAAGATTTGGGCCAAGATATGGCTAGAAGATTCATGTTACATGAATCTGGAATCCCAGCTCTCTCATTGGTTAGGCCTATATTTCTTTGTTCACTCCTTAAGGGAAAAAAAAGAAAGTCCATGTTTTCCTAATGATCATCACCTATTTTGGTAGTTCTCTAAAGCTTATTCAGTGATCAAGGTATGCACTTCCTCACCAATATCATGGAAGAATTGACAGAGCTATACAAGATTCGCCATCGTAAGTCCACACCCTATTACCCCATAGCTAATGACCAAGTTGAAGTTACCAATTGCATCCTCTGCTCGATTCTAAAAAGGATGATTGCTGCACATTGTCCTGATTGGGATGACCTTACAAAGGCCCTCTGGGCGTATAGAACCTCCCATAAGGCTGCTATAGGACAAACCCCTTTCTAGCTAGTGTATGGAACAGAAACCGTATTTCCTTTTGAAATTGAGCTATCCTCTCTGCGCATGGCTATCAAAGAACACTTGGGAGATGACAAGTCCCTGCAATGCTATCTCTTGCATCTGGAATATCTTGATGAGACTCTTAGGATGGCCCTACAATGCTCATAGGAAGGCCTATCATGACAGCTTCATCAAGTCAAAGGAGTTCAAGGAAGGTGACTTAGTCCTAGACTATGATTCACGATTTGGCAAGTTTCTAGACAAGATTCAACAATGCTGGATGGGCCCTTATAAGGTACTTGCTGTCAATCCTAATGGCTTGATCCAAATCTAAACATTCGACGCTTTGGATGATCCCTTCTTGATTAATGGCTATCACCTCAAGAGTATTACCCTCCCTGGGGATCCTGACAATCACCATCGATAGCTTCCTCATTTCTTGCACGATGGTTGATACACCTTTACCTAATGCTCATGATAACCCTCTCGATGATCATGATGATGTGGTTTTGCTATGTTAGCCCCTCTCACTGCCACCCTCCCCTCCTCCTTGGCTTCCTTTCTATCTGATGCATCAGAGGTGGCGAGGATGGTTCTGATACATCGTGTTCCTACCATTCTACTCTTCAAAAACAACAAGAAGAAAAAATAAAATAAAAATATATCGATCATGGGAGAAAATGACTTTGGTCCCTATCATGCCAATCTATTTTCGAGAAAAGGTGGAAACACCTTCGGGGGTAGGATAGAAGAAAAGAAAATGAAAAAAAAAATAAAAATAAAACTTTTATGGGAGAAAATGAAGAAATTCACTGTTATAACAAGCCTCTTTCCAAGAAAAGGTGGCACACACCCTTGGATGGGCAGCTGGCTATGGAAAAGGTGGTAACGCCATGTAGTATAAGACAACTGAATCTCTAGTAGAACTCTTGCAGAGGAAGTTTTTGAGCCACCTCCCTTGGTGTGCTGAAACCTGTAACCTCATCAAGTGCTTCTGACTCCTTTAACAGATGATATTTTCAACATGCAATTCAAGTATAAAACTTATTGGCTACCTCCCTAGGTATGCCTCTTCGTCAACCAATCCATGATTGATATGATCAACCAGTAGAAGTTGATCTTCATCGACAAACCTAGAGTGATGTGAGCTTTTCATTCTAACCAGATGGGGATGTGAGTATGGGCTACCCTCTCTATTCATCAACAGAGCGTGAGACAGAGGGCGGGGTGAGTGACCAATCATTGCCCTTTGTATTCAATAGAGAGGTGAAATGTGTAAATGGAGAATCGCATGCATGGGATGGGCCTCTCAATGCACAAAGCACAAAATTATTCTTGTGCATGCCACTCTAAGGCTCCTTGGCCTTCCTTCTTGCCCCGTATGCCGACATATGGCAGGATGCATAGTTGCACCATCAATTACACATAAGCCATACACCCTTTGCACAAGTAAACAATAAGAATAACATCAATGGGTTTCAAGAATGGGTTGCCCTCCTGTATCTATCAATAGAGCGTGAGACAAAGGGGGGTTGAGCGTGACTGATGTTTTCTCAAATAATTATTGAGAGGTGAGGATTGAGGAACGTTACGACACTTGGCGTTAGGTACGCTCTCATTTCCCTATGCACATACTAGACGGGTCTCTACTATCACCCCAGGACTTGTCACCTTGTTCTGTACCCTACACTACAAGGCTCCCTGGCCTTCCTGCTTGCACCTATATCGGACGGGGTGGGACGCACTAATGCACCATCAACTGTGCACACTGGCATACTCCCTCTAAATCGTCTCCCTTGTTGATTTCTAAGCTGGGCGTGAGACTGGGTTTCCATCATTATTCAAATCGAGTGATGTCCATTGTGGAGCAAGTGATTGTTATTTTATTCCATTTGAGTGACCATGAGCTGAGTGCAATATCCTTCGCCATTGATGATTTTCCACGATTCCCTCAGCAAAACTACCTCCCTGGGTGCTGCTACATGGTCTCTGCCACATTGAATGTGTGCTGTGAAGACACTTTGGTATCTCTTGTAGCCGACTGCGACACAACACGTGACATCGACAATCAGCTTCAATTCCTCGCAACATGGGCCAAGCTTTTCTAACCCTACACATTCTATTTCTCAATGATGGTCATGTTCTAAGTGTAGGGACATTAGCGGTTGTTCTGATGTATGGTCCTAGGTCCTTGTTGCTCGATTCACCCTCACCCTTCCCGTTAAGGTCTTAAGTGTGGGGACGCATCCCTGCGTGCATTCATTGCATACCCTTATGCCACTACAAGATATAGACCTTATACCGACGTTTAAAGCGACGAAAATACAAACAACAAAATTTGCCCCCGTCATTGCAAAAAGCGTCGTTATTGACGATGCCATAGAAATGTCGCTATTGGCATCGCTATTGGCGTCGCTATATACGTCGCTATTAGCGTCGCAAATGCGACGCTTAATAGCGATGCCAATAGCGACGCAACTAGTAAATTTGCGACGCGCATAGCGACGGCAATAGCGACGCGAGCAGTAAATTTGTGACACTAATAGTGACGGTAACAGGGATAAAAAAAATTTTGTGGTAGGCCCTGCCACATATAGCACTGTGTGCTGTATGAGAGCCATACAAAATAGTTTCTGCACTACTGTATACAAAGCGCTTGCAAACAAAAAGAATGTATACTGAAATCATAAAACTGATACATGAAATAAATACATGATTGCATAAAAAGTGATTGGTACAATCATGACAGGATATCACTAATACATAGAAAATGTCTACATAGATCAGGCGACTAAAAAATAAAGGTGTGTGAGCTCCAAGGATCCAAGGGCGAGCTACAAATCCTTGTCCCCTGAAAGCTCGTCTCGCCGCAAAGGAGCATCAAACGGATTCTGCAGAAAAAGAAACAACACATCAATCCACCATACAATAATGCATTCAAATATCTCATGGTAACTACGGACAAGAAAGATGAGTGACTTACAGGGCCGCCGCATCTATACAATCGGTCGATCAATGCATTGAGACCGTGCCTCTCTACATATCAAGTCTCAAGGCCTTGCGGATCGGGATTTGTAATGGAGTACTGCAAAGAAAACAAAATGCTAACTGTTAGAAACATGATTGTCAGTACAAAGAATATTTCAAAAAAACAAACAAGCAAAACAAAAGAGAAACTTACAAAGTCCTCCAAATATGTCATGTGGCCGCCACTCCCAAGATGATGGACCACTCCGGCCTCAAGTCGTGCCCTCGCCGCCTCGCTCTGCTGACTCCAATGTCCAGGAGAATCTGTAGCCTCCTCCCTCAGTCGGCGCCAGTCGTCTGCATCTAACCACTCGGGCTTTGCAGCCCCACTCTTGATTGCCTTGCGTGCGTTGGATCGTCTATGTGACATGTATGCACGCATGCAATCCATCATCTAGCCCGTAGAGAATCTATCTACTGTGGCTGGCACTGGAAACTCCTCATGAAAGGATGCTACTATGTAGTCCTTGCTCCCCTCCGGTATGTTCTTCCAATGATCCAGGACGTTGTGCCGAAAAACTTGTTGGCACAACTCTCTCATGCGAGCCATCACCCTCCTCCCCTCATCATTCATGATGATGGCTCCTGACCTACTATCGACCAGATATTCATAACCCCTAGGAGTCTGCCTAAGATGAGTCCTCTCCCATCTCCGTCCACGCTCCTGGGCATATCTAGGAGACCCCTCTACATCCGGTGTACCGACGGGGGTAACCTCTCTCGGAGTGGCACCCAAAGGGGTGGCATCCAAAGGGGTGCCACCCACCTATTGACGGCTGCGCAAAAGCCGGAGTAACTAGAGTAGAGGTCCCCACAGGTGTGACAAATCCTGGAGGTGACGCAGCTCCAGCTGAACGATGTGACAGAGACACCACATCTATGTCTCCACAGCAGCATCCCCCTGATCCCGATGCAGTTCCTCCCTCTGGCCCAAGTCGTGAGCATCGAGATCATCTGCTTGAAGCCGAAGCATCCGATCGCGCTAAAGCAGATCTAGCAGAGCACCCTAACGAAGAACGAAACAGCTCCTGGTCTGCCATCTCTCTGAATCTCGCGAGCTGGTCTGGAGACATGCATGCGAAGATGTCCTGCAACTCATCGCTCATCCCTCGACTTATCCTGAAAATGTTACCTGCATAGATAAAAAATGGTGTTAGAATAATCAATTTAAATTATACAAAGCACCAGTAATATAAATCATTTTAAAAAAATCCCTCTTAAAATGCATATCTTATGTACCTTTATAAGAGATCTAAACAACGAATTGAGTAAGTGGATGCTCCAAGTATGAAGTATCCTATGATCCCATGTTAATCTCCTAACACAACTCCGCATACACTGGAAGGTCGATAGACATGTCACCACAAAAGAATGAGTCCGCCTCGTTCTCAAAAAATTCTTGGACTCTTGTATTTCTATCATTGTTAGCCGATGCAGGCTCCAAGCTTTCAACGGCCTCCACCCCTTGTAATATCGACCCCTCTATTTGCATATTATCTTCATCTATGCTCAGAACATCTCTTTGATCATATACTCTCGCACTTCGGGGAGTTGAAGGTATAACATACCACCATCGAGGTTGTCAGGGGTTTTGATAGAATATTATCTGTTCACAAACACGTACAAAGCAAGTTCAAACCATTGTGACATAAACCATGTCATATTACAATTAGCAAGCAAATGACTCCATGCACCTGTTCACAATGGGCCGGCAACACAAAGGTGTCGTGCAAGTCCGTCCATTTTTTTTCGGAATCTATTTCAAGAAATCCCGATGGACCTCGTCAAACTGTTGCTCCAGCTCCTCCAAGTACCACTTTGAACCATTGCACATCGAATAGTATCATGGAGAAGCCATGGTAATCCACCGTAATAATACTTTGCAAGTTCCCAAAATACTTCATCTCATCCACAACTGTGTTTGGATCCGTTGCTCGTCATCGGCTCTCTTGCTCGAACCTTGCCATGACACCACAGTCCATTGTGGAGCGCATTTTGTCAATACGCTCCACGCGAAAATGCCGTCCACGCGACCACTCTGCACTATATATTTTGTACTGTACATTGAAACACTCAAATTAGATGTCGCATATAAAATTTAGATACGACAGATTCTAAACCCCTCATCACCTTTGGACTACATCCCCTCGAGAATTCCCACTCCTCCATTGAGACCTTTGTCCCTTCGCTGGATGCTGCAGTCAAGGCTCCATGCAACCATCGTGTTGACATAAACCGCGGCATCTTCTCCATGCCTTCAGGATATCGAATCGGTCGATGACGCGTACTACGTCAGAATTCAGCTCGCGCTTCCTCTCGATCTTGCCTTGCAATCTAGTACTTGGCGAACCACGTCTCCATGGAGACATGGTGCAACATACAAAAGCGATTCACCTTCTCTTCCATTGAGGCATCCATTCTTTTTTCTACCCCATTTCCAACCACCACATCTCCAGTTAGTCTATCATCGTCCTTCAGCGTCCATAGCATTTCATTGTGTGGTTCCACCGTTGGTAGCCATTGTGAGATATGCACTAACGTCTCTGACACCAACCAACCTTTGGCCATGCTACCTTCTGGCCGAGCTCGTTGTCGCACAAAGCCTTTGGTAGCCATTGTGAGATATGCACTAACGCCTCTGACACCAACCAATCTTTGGCCATGCTACCTTTTGGCCGAGCTCGTTGTCGCACAAAGCCTTTCAGGGTTTTCATGAAGCGCTCCAGGAAGAACATCCATCGCGTATGGACAGGTCCAGCAATCTCCACTTCGTCCACAAGATGCACAAAAAGGTGGACTTGTATCGTGAGCATGCTAGTGGGCAAGTATTTCTCAAAGAGACAGACCATCTCCACTGCTCCCCGCCTCGCGGATTCAATAGAGGATGTCTTAATCTCTTTCTATGAGATCCATTGCACCAAAGTCGACAACTTGTAAATGGCCCCACGAATTTCTGGAGTAAGGCATCCTGCGATCGCGATCGGTAGGACAAACTGCCACAAATGAAAAAGCATTATGAATAATGGCCACTTTTCAAATTGCAAAATGCCCATGCTAATTACAATCCATTCGTAGCACAAACTTGACATATCTTATGCCAATCATGGGATTTTAGCCCCGACAATTGGTCATCTTTAGAAAATGTGGACCTCAGAGAACGCATCATACCCGTCGGAGTGCGGATAGACTTGATTACTTGCTTCACAATGTGCTCTTCTTTAGTGGAAAAAACCCAAGGAGTGCGAGGAAGCTGCACGTGACCATCAGCACTCAACTGCGGCCAAAGGCCTCCATCTTACCTACCTCCTTTAAATCCATTCGTGCCCCTATAGTGTCTCTCTTTCCTGTGATGTGGTCCCATAGCAAGCTGCCCACATTCTTGAAAATATGCATGGGATCCAACAAGTGGTTGACCTATAAGTGGGTCCAATATGGCAACTCGTAGAAAACTGAGAACCGTCGCATTCCATTTGGATGTGATTCTAGGTTGACCATTTTCAGCTCGTATCAGCTTGCGGCATTCATACATGTTGGAGGTCGTCCAAGGAAACCTTCCCTGAGTTCATGATCCTCCAGCAAGAAAGTGGCGTGTCCTTGATATACCATCTTCTTCATGGTTCGTGACCTTCGGGAGTCTAACTATGGCCCACACAATGGACATGCATGATAACCTGAGGTAACCAGACCTGTAAGGCGAGCCACGACCTAGTGAATACTTGATTGAATGAGATAAAATATAGATATTACTAGTGAGAATGGAGGTCTGCTCACTTGAGCACTCTCCCAATCCCGGAAAGTCATGCATCATCCACATGAGAATGGCTCAAATGTTGGCTGGCCGCCGACCATCGCGCCTGCTCATATCTTGCACAGTGACCCCCTCCTCCCACAAAATCTTAAGCTCATCGACTAATGGACGAAGATACACGTCCATATTTTTTACTTTGTAGTGGCCTGGGACGAGCAAGCTAAGAATGAGATGTCCTTTCTTCGTAGAAAGCCATGGAGGGATGTTGTAGTTGACAAGGACTATAGGCCACACACTGTAAGAAGTTGAGCGCAGACTGAATGGGTTCACACCATCCATTGCAAGACCGAGCCGAAGATTCCTTGGCTCTCACGCAAAGCCTGGGAAGGTAGAGTCAATGTGGCTCCATGCGTGCGAATCCGCTGATATTCGTTGAACTCCATCCGTGGACCTATTCTGCACATGCCACGTTGTCAAGCTTGCCATGCCGAACGTACGAAACATGTGGTTTATGTGGGGGATGAGCGAAAAGTGTCTGAGAACTTTTTGAGGGATGGTTTGCCCTTGCAAGTCTTGTCGATATCTGTGAGCACTACACTTTGGACATGTCTCCATAGTCTCGTATTCATCTCGAAACAGTATGCAATCATTGATACATGCATGGATGTTATTGTAGTCCATGCCAAGCTTTCGTAAAACATGTTGTGCATCAACATGAGACTCAAGCATGGTATTTGCAGGTGGTAATATATGATATTTCAATAACCTGAAAAAAATCATAAAACACCTTGAAAAAGCATAAATGTTTGTAATAATAGTGTCAAAAAATAATAATCAATGAAGCCTATGTGCAAGGTACTTGAATAACTCGGTCACACTCGTATCGCTCCACCCGTATTTTGCTTGCACACTTAAGAGTGCAAGCAATGTCTTCAACCAAGATACTCGGCACCCATCATATAATGGTATGGATGCTTCCTCTCTAAGCGAATCAGATGTCTCGACATCCATGGGAATCAATGCATCAATCATTGCCTCCATCTCAGGCTCCAAGATTGTAGGTAGGTCTGGAAGGTTGTCTGTCTCCTGTGGCATTGATGGTATAGATTGGCCTTGCGAGTGGTGGATTGGCTCCTGCACTCCATCCATCACATGTCCACGAACTCTTCTAATTGGCCGCAAAGGGTGCACTCCCCCTTGGGACGAGACATCAACCCCCTGGATAGAAAATTTGGCAATAAGACCCAATCTTATAGTGTATGGTTTTCAATTAGCTTGCGAGTACAATGCATGATTAATATTAACTTCAAATTACCGTTTGCTGAAAATCCGCAATCACCTGACCAATGATCTCAGATTGAAACTCACCAAATCGTTGTACGTGTTCTATAGACAATCGGCATTTTCGTCTAATTGCCAACTTGCATTGAGAGCAAGGACATGGGACACGCTGATTAAGATACGCCTCGCGATCTTAAACAATAAGACCTTCTTCGTTTTCCATCTTATCTACATTATAGCAAACGAGGCTCAAATGGATAGCTTTAAGGAGATGTATGCCAAGTTGCAAGTTGACCATAAGCTCTTGCTTGAGAGGTTTTAGCCTCTGTAAGAGCTTGAGAAGCAAATTTTGTAAAACACGCTCGATTGATATTGATGCATCCATCATGTTGAAATCTAAACTTCAAGATATAAGAAATGCTTTACTGATTAATGTAAAGAATGCATTGTACATAGTAGTTGAGAGATTTATTGATGTTATATCTCGGCCATATACCATGCTCAAGGATTTGTTTGTCCCGGTAGATAATTATTCGTTATTGTAAAAAAAAAAGCATTGGTTCATAAGGTCCATGAGTCGAAGACTAAATGTTTGGACTTGACTAAAAGATTGGATAATGGCTTAGATGCTAAAAGGAAAAGTGATGAATATGTTACTTCATCATTGCAACAAAAAGATTGGTGACAAGGATGCTATGATTAATGAAGTTCTTCAAGAGGTGAATATAGAGTTGAAGGGGATGGAACACGATTCTTCTTTGGGATTTAATGGTGATAAGTCAATTATTGAGGTGTCTTCTTGTACAACCATTATACCTTATATACCTAGCTACGGTCTCTAAGTTATGTACTTTGAGTATCTTAAAGGAGCTCTACTAGGATTACTTATACAACTGCACTAGAGGGCTTTGAGTATAAGTAATCCATTTATGAGCATCATTGAGGATCTCTTAGTCTAATAATAAATCAGTCTCAACAAAAAGCATATTAGAAATGTGGTTTTTTTGTCCTAGATCCATGTATTAAAATTAATTCCATCTATGAAATTTATCAACTATAGTAATAAAATTTGTTCCAATCAATTCTACTCATAGTCATAACATTTGAAGAAAATATCCTATGCTCAATTTAAGGGATTCTTCTTCTATAACAATACTTTTGGGTTCATTTTGATGAAGTACCGTAATGACCATTAGCTAGGGTATCATTTTCTTTTAGTCCTTCCGTTGACTGGTTGGCATAATTTCTAATTTTTTATGCCTATAAAGTTAATACAAAAATAATGAATTATGCATATCACAATTATATCCCCTATTTGGACATTATGAAGGATATGACCAATTTTAAGCCATCTTAAAGAGTCACCAATGTACGTGGCCCATGGCAAAGCACATTGCATACCATTATCGATAAGTCTATTATCGTGCATCTTAAATCTCCTAATTAGACTTTATAAAGTGTATGACTAATTTTTAGCCCTCTTAAGGAGTCGATGTAATGGTACCCATAAAAAAAGCAAAGTGGATACCATTACCATAATCATGGATATGCTATCGTTCCAATATATGTTATCTTTCTTTTTCTCTCCCTCTCTCTCCCTCTCCCTCTCTTTCTCTCACATTTCCTCTCCCTCTCACAATATATCTTAACACTCTCCAAAAGCAAAAGGGAGAGGGAGAGAGAGAATGCACTCTCCCTCCCTCTCCCTCTCCCTCTCTTTCTCTTTCTCTCCCTCTTTCATTTCCTCCCTCTCTCTCTCCCTCTCCCTCTCTCTCCCTCTCCCTCTCTTTCTCTCTTTCTCTCTCATTTCCTCTCCTAAACAAGCAAAAAAGAAAGTGATTTAAACATTAAACAAGCAAAAGGGAGAGGGAGAGAGAGAATGCACTCTCCCTCCCTCTCCCTCTCCCTCTCTTTCTCTTTCTCTCCCTCTCTCATTTCCTCCCTCTCCCTCTCCCTCTCCCTCTCCCTCTCCCTCTCCCTCTCTTTCTCTTTCTCTTTCTCTCCCTCTCTTTCTCTCTTTCTCTCTCATTTCCTCTCCTAAACAAGCAAAAAAGAAAGTGATTTAAACCTTAAACAAGCAAAAGGGAGAGGGAGAGAGAGAATGCACTCTCCCTCCCTCTCCCTCTCCCTCTCCCTCTCCCTCTCCCTCTCCCTCTCCCTCTCCCTCTCTCTCTCTCTCCCTCTCTTCCTCTCTCATTTTCTCTCCTAAACAAGCAAAAGAGAAAGTGATTTAAACCTTAAACAAGCAAAAGAAAGAGAGAGGGAGACTCACCGATGAGATATGGCGAGTGTGGGGCGGCTTCTCTTTGCGATGAAGGCTCCTCCTCTCCTTCGCGAACAACGGAGGCAGTGGGCGACAAGTCTTCTTCCTCTTCTTCTCTCACGACGGTCGCTCTCTCCCTCACCCTCGCTCTCAAAACACAAAACGTGAAAACGCAAAATAAAGCCGCGCTCGGTTTCGGCCCGCTTTTTTCCTTGTGGAGCGTCACTATATGCGTCGCTATTTGCGTAGCGATGCCAATAGCGACGCAAATAGCGACGCCGCTACCCGCTGTCACTACCAGCTCAAATCCTTGTAGTGTGCATCTACCATGATTTGATAATGCATGTATGCCATGTCTTGATTTTACTATGATGGGGTCCCTTCCCCACCCACTTGCCCTTCTTTACCCCCTTCCTCACGCCGTTCCTTCTCTGTTTTTCTTTATACCGTGTTTTGATATTTTTCCATGTGAATATATCCTCCATATATTAGAACCCCCATCCAACCTTATAGCCCTATTTGTCCCTTTGAGCTAGCCACTTTTTCTTTTTTCAGCCCCCCTATTCCAAGCCACGGATCATGCGTTATTAATTTTTAAAGCATTTTCTGTCCGTTTTACATGTTTTTACTTGAAAGTAAATTTTTTCACATCAGAATTACAATTTGTTGTGACAAATCTGACTTACACCTTTCCTTGGACATTTTTCCTTTTTATTGCCTATCATTTCGATGTAGGTTTGCTTGTTATTAATCTTTCTGTAATTTCGGGTATTTTTGTGTGTATTTTTTATTATTTTTCCATGTGAACCTACCTTAATCACCTCTTATTTTTATTTTGATTGAATTGCCACGTCGGGCTTGATCCCCTGCATGATTTTCCTTTTTTTCCACCCTGTTTTGGCCTATCACTTTTATTTTATTAATTTTTCGGTGACTTTTTATGTTCTTTTTTCCATGTGAATGTCCCCTAACACATCGAAACTGCATTTTGACCAAACGAACCTATTCCACTCATCTCCCTGATATTTTTTCTTTTCATTACCCTTTGTTCCTATACACAGATTTCTCTGTATTAAATTTTGACTCCATTTTTATTTGTGTTTTTGTGGTTTTTTCCATGCGAATGCAGTTTTTCATCCCCAAAACCGTGTTCGATCTTTCCCATCCTATTCGCCCTATTCATGCGGACATTTTTCGTGTTCACTTTGTCAGGTTTCGACTGTCGAATCTTTTCGTATTAAATTTTCTTTTCCATTTTGGATATGTTTTTCTAGTTTTTTCCACGTGAATGGGTCCTATCTCTATTGGAATGGCATTCTGATATGATATGCCTACCCGTCACATCGTTCCACATATATTTCCTTGTTTTCGCACTTCATTCGGGCGGATGGAATTTTCGGAATTCATCTTCGTCTCATTTTGCGTCTCGACATCGTGCGGGTTTGCGCGTGAATGCCCTCATTTCCGTCTTTCGACTCGCGTGTCGTGTTCGTCTTGCCATCCTCCATCCCTACACATGTCTGCACCCGCTAGACGTCCCTGACAATGCAAAAAAAAATTTCCCTCACCCGTGCATGCACGCAAGACAGGGGGATGTTTATATTTTATTATTATTATTATTATTTTAATTAAATTATATTAAAAAAACCATTCCCTCCCCTAACAACCCCTCCCACGTCCCCTCACCCCCCTTTTCCCTCTTCTCTCTCCTCTCTCTCTTTCTCTTTCTTTCTCTCTCCCAAACCCCTCTCTCTCTTCCTCCACCTCCACCTCCACCTGCTGCTCTTACTCCCTCTCCTCTCTTCCTACTCCTCCTTCCTCTTCTCCTTTCTCTTCTTCTTCCACTTCTCCTTCCCCTTCTCCTTCCCTGTTGCCCTCCTCTCTGCAGCCGCTGCCTCTGGCCGCCTCCCTCGTTGCCGCAGCGCCCTTCACCACGCCTATGGCCTTCTCCCTGCCGCCTCCGCCCTTGACCACCATGCCCCCCCCCCCCCCCCCCCCCCCCACCCGCCCGCCTCTAGCACCTCCACTCCACTCCCGCTGCCTCCATCTCCTTCACCTCCTCCCCAAAACACCCTCCCCCCCCACTCCCTGCCCCCCCCCCCCCCCCCCCCCCCCCCCCCCCCCCCGATTGAATTGCCACGTCGGGCTTGATCCCCTGCATGATTTTCCTTTTTTTCCACCTTGTTTTGGCCTATCACTTTTATTTATTAATTTTTCGGTGACTTTTTATGTTCTTTTTTCCATGTGAATGTCCCCTAACACATCGAAACTGCATTTTGACCAAACGAACCTATTCCACTCATCTCCCCTGATATTTTTCCTTTTCATTACCCTCTGTTCCTATACACAGATTTCTCTGTATTAATTTTTGACTCCGTTTTTATTTGTGTTTTTGTGGTTTTTTCCATGCGAATGCAGTTTTTCATCCCCGAAACCGTGTTTGATCTTTCCCATCCTATTCGCCTATTCATGCGGACATTTTTCGTGTTCACTTTGTCAGGTTTCGACTGTCGAATCTTTTCGTATTAACTTTTCTTTTCCATTTTGGATATGTTTTTCTAGTTTTTTCCACGTGAATGGGTCCTATCTCTATTGGAATGGCATTCTGATATGATATGCCTACCCATCATATCGTTCCACATATATTTCCTTGTTTTCGCACTTCATTCGGGCGGATGGATTTTTCGGAATTCATCTTCATCTCATTTTGCGTCTTGACGTCGTGCAGGTTTGCGCGTGAATGCCCTCATTTCCGTCTTTCGACTCGCGTGTCGTGTTTGTCTTGCCATCCTCCATCCCTACACATGTCTGCACCCACTAGACATCCCTAACAATGCAAAAAAAATTTCCCCTCACCCGTGCATGCACGCAGGACAGGGGGACGTTTATATTTTATTATTATTATTATTATTATTATTATTAAATTATATTTAAAAAACCATTCCCTCCCCTAACAACCCCTCCCACGTCCCCTCACCCCCCCATTTCCCTCTTTTCTCTCCTCTCTCTCTTTCTTGCTTTCTTTCTCTTTCTTTCTCTCTCCCAAACCCCTCTCTCTCTTCCTCCACCTCCACCTCCACCTGCTGCTCTTACTCCCTCTCCTCTCTTCCTACTCCTCCTTCCTCTTCTCCTTTCTCTTCTTCTTCCACTTCTCCTTCCCCTTCTCCTTCCCTGCTGCCCTCCTCTCTGTAGCCGCTGCCTCTGGCCGCCTCCCTCGTTGCCGCAGCGCCCTTCACCACGCCTATGGCCTTCTCCCTGCCGCCTCCGCCCTTGACCACCATGCCCCCCCCCCCCCCCCCCCCGCCCGCCTCTAGCACCTCCACTCCACTCCCGCTGCCTCCATCTCCTTCA
The DNA here is from genome assembly GCF_053477565.2 of Lygodium microphyllum. Lineage (NCBI taxonomy): Eukaryota > Viridiplantae > Streptophyta > Polypodiopsida > Schizaeales > Lygodiaceae > Lygodium > Lygodium microphyllum. The sequence continues at coordinate 118,981,682 of NC_141149.1, read as the reverse complement.
CCTCCTCCCCAAAACACCCTCCCCCCGCCCCCCCCCCCCCACAAAAACACCCTTCCTACCACCCCCCACAAAAACCCCCCCTTCCCCCACACAGGCCCCCCTTCCTACCACCTCCCACAGAACCCCCCCCGCCCCATGCAAGCTCCCCTTCCCACCCGAACCACACCAAAGACGACACAAAGACAAATGAAACAACACCCTACCCCTGGCATGCATTTTTCACACCCCGCACCCTTTTTTATTTTGAGTTTCGACTCCCACCTCCATGTTGACACTCGGTGGCGTCATCCTTCCGGCCATTCACGTGCTGGTGCGTGTTTTGGATTTTCTGTGTGCTAGAAGTGCCCATTCACGCGCGAGGATGCGTGTATTGTTTTGCCTGTGCCGCAAAGTTACCATTCGCGCACAGCTGCTGTTGGATATCTTGCTGTCCCAATTTTGATTATTTTATTCCCATAAATTAGAAAACTCGTAAAATTCATTAAAAATTTCATAAAACATGTAAAAATTAATTTAAAAAATTCATTAAATGTTGAAAAATAAAAATAATCCAAAAAGTTTTTGAAAATTAAACACAATTTCCTTTATATTTTTGACCATTCCAAACATATAGATTTAAAAAAAAACGAAATAAATGAGAAAAATAAAAAAAGATAAAAAATTTGCATAAATTTCAAGAGTTGATAATGCCATTAAAAAAAAGAAAAACATAAACAAATGTCCTTGAACAAAAAAACATAAAAATTTCATAAATTCCTTTAAAAATAATACTAAAAATTAGTGAAAAATCCTAAGAAACTCCCATAAATTCCAAAAAATTCTCTCTTTCATTATGGTTAGTTGACATGAGCTGAAACATTCAAAACACATTGAAAGATTATTATTTCCATGATAAATTAATTCTTAAATGAGTCCATTTTCACAAAAATATTTTAACAGTAAAAAAATAGCTAAAAAATTCTTAAAAATTTAAAAAATCAAGTGAATCTTTTTGTTTCTTTTTAATCACAAATTAATTATTAAAAATCAAAATATTTTGAAAATAACAAACCAAACAAATAAACAAACAAACAAATAAATCAATAATAATAATAATAAAACAAATCTAAATCTAGGCCTACACATTCTAGACCATATCCATGGATCCGTCATTAAATATCTAATCACCATATTAAATCCATGTTGAAAATTTTTTTATGTCGTTTTATTTTTTAACCTTATTTCCTCAATTTTCTAGCCAATCGCCCTGCTTGTTGGATTTTATTGTGGTTGCATTCAGTTAGTGTTTGCATGACATTAGTGGACGAGTGCACTAAGTTTTTAGTTGCATACACATCCTTGCCATGCATTTCTTTTTCTATTTCTTATACTTTTGGTTCCCCCAAAATCATGATTAATTATTAAAAGAAACTTTAATCCACACACGTTTTTACGCGTGTCCCCGTGCTAAATACACATATTTTTTGAATTAAAATAAACTTGTCATTCACTTAGTACACATTTCGTGTGCTATAGACACATCTAAGTTTATTTAAAAATAAACCCGCCGTCACAAGTACACACACTAAACAAAAATGCTAAATACACACTTAATTTATAATAAATTAATTTGCATTTAGAGACCCCAGTCAAGGTTCGAAGTCCGGGTTATGATAAAAAGCACCATTTCACACTTAATAATTTTAACTAAAGGATAATAAAGAACTGCCATTTTCTTTTAAAAGTTTATAACCTAATAAAGTTTTACCCCTAATTAATAACTTTATTAAAATGAATCCTTCATTATATTTATTTTCCCTACGTTGCACATTCCCTAGTTAATAAACATGATTTAGGGAGATGGGTAACGGTGGAGTCTTGTTTAGTGTCTTTTGTCATTCATGGTGGTTAATAGTTCCAGTGTCATGTCAACATGATTAGTTCCTTTGAGATATATATATTTTTTTCTTGGTCATATGGATGAGTCGGGGATACGGTATGTCTTTTTATTTTTTCTTTTTTGCTTGATACAAGGATTTTGGATGTATAATTATATTGTATCACATGAAGCTTTCGGTTGCACATGTGTAGAAGTCATGATAGATTTTTTCTAAGTTGTGCACTACTTGGGGGGGTTAGCTAGTCAGTCGTGTCCATGTCATTTTATTCATATTGATATCTTATTCCTATCATGCTCTTTTGTAGGCATTCATTGTGATTATCTGTGTGTGTGGTATGTGTATAATCCATCTGAAGAGTGCCTCGTACTCCTCCCCCAGTTCAGTACGTTTCGTTGGTGTCTCATGACTACTCTTTATTATTGGATTCATATCTTATCAGCAAAGTGGGCTTAGCCAAGTTTATAGTACTTTCATTACCACTTATCCTGGAGGATATTGACATATGTAATCAGTTTATAACCTCTTATAGTAAGAGGTTTGGCCCTGTAAGAGGAACAATTATCTATCTGACACCTAAAAGCTTGCTCTCTTACCCTATTGAGGAGACTCTTTCCCCACTGCTCGACAATTATTCTCAAATGAGGTGAAAGGGAGCGACGGATCGAAGGTTGGACTCGAGAGCTATGGCAGGAGAGCAAGAGCAAGAAAGGGAGAGACTAGAAATGGGAACTCCAACAGTCACAATGTGTGACCTGGCCTTCCTTTATTCAAACTGTCAATAAAAGAATAAAGAATAAAGTGACGGTGACGGGCGCTCGCCACCTGTAGTGTGCAGTGGCGGTGACTGTCAATGTAGTAATACACGGGCAGCTAGGTGGAGGCGCCTTTACCCCCAACAACCTCCCACTTAAAGGCGAATCTGCCCTAGTGAGGAGTGAAAAGAAAAAGAAAAAGAAAAAGATAGTACAACATGTACACATGTACAACAGGATGAGGAAAGACGTCATCTCATCCCACGCCCATCAACCTCCTGAGGAAGGCAAAGCGCTCTATAGAGAGGCTTTTCGTGAGCAGATCTGCAGGATTCTGGTCAGTCGAGATCTTGATAAGATCAACAGACTTGTCCTCAACAACCTCACGTATGAAGTGATACCTCACCTCAATGTGTTTCATCTTCGCATGAAAGACCGGATTCTTGGCTAACTGAATAGCACTCATAGAATCCAAATGCATTGTAGGGATAGCATCAATACCAAGGTCAGCAACTAAACGAACCAACCAAATGGCCTCCTTGCAAGCCTCAGTGGCTGCAACATACTCGGCCTCTGTAGTAGAAAGGGTCGTACATTTCTGCACTCTGGACATCCAAGAAACAGCACCTCTAGCATATGTGAATACATAGCCAGAAGTGGACTTCCTACTATCTGCATGTCCTACATAATCAGAGTCAATGTACCCCACAACTCCTATATCCTGGCTGCCATAGCATATGCATATATCTGCAGTGCCCTTCAGGTACCTCATGATACCCTTCACGGCATCCCAATGCTTCTTGCCAGGTGTAGCCATATAGCGTGCCACAACACCAACTGTAAAGGCAATATCTGGACGAGTGGCTATCATGGCATACATAAGACTACCCACTACGGATGCATAGGGAATCTTGGCCATCTCAGCCTTCTGCTCTTTTGTCTACGGACAATCAGCTTGTGATACCTTCACATAAGAAGGCAATGGACAGCCAATAGGCTTTATGTCCTACATGCGGAAGCGATCAAGGACTTTATGAATGTACTCCCTCTGTGACAAGTAGAGGAGTCCTTGATGCCTGTCGCGTATAATGCACATACCAAGTATGTGAGTGGCCTATCCCAGATCCTTCATCTCAAAGCTCTTCTTGAGGTGAGCCTTAAGAGCATCTAGCTCATCATGAGCTTTCCTTGCTATCAACATATCATCCACATAGAGTACCAAAATCAATAAAGAACCATCACGAGCTTTCTTCGTGTAAAGACACGGATCCATAGCACTTCGGTTGTAGCCCTGTGACTGCATAAAGGCATCAAACTTATGATACCACTCCCTAGGTGCCTGTTTCAAGCCATAAAGACTTTTCTTCAATTTGCACACTAGGTGCTTCCTGCTAGGTTTTGCAAAGCCCTTAGGCTGCTCCATATAAATCTCATCATGCAAGTCCCCATGTATGAAAGCCGTCTTGAAATCCATCTGGTATAAATCCAAGTCAAGATGAGCAACCAAAGCCAAGACTAAGCGTAGGGTGGTCATGCTAACTACAGGAGAAAATACCTCATCAAAGTCCACACCATGCTCCTGCTTAAAACCCTTTGCTACCAATCTAGCCTTGTATGCCGACTTGGGGTGTCCAGGGGTACTTTTTAGCTTGTACACCCACTTGCATGGCAAAGCTTTCTTGCCCATAGGCAAGGAAACCAAATCCCAAGTGTCATTTTTATGCAGGAAGTCTATCTTAGACTGCATAGCCCTCTCCCAGGAGTGACTGTCACCCTTGCGCATAGCCTCATCATAAGTGAAAGGCTCTCCTGCATTTGTAACCAAGACATAATGCATCGAGGACTGAAATCTATCTGGTGGATGTTTGTCTCTAGTAGACCATCTCACGACAGGCTTTGTTGCCTGCCCAGCTGCCTATCCAACGCCCTGACCATGAGCATCTACTGTAGCTGTAGGCTATCCAACTGGCTGTGCGGGAGCTCTCGATTCCTCCTGAAATATGACCCTGCGGATCTTAACAACTCTCTCAGGCTGCCTATGCATCTTGTCTTCATGGAAGACTACATCATGACTGTGGATGACTTTCCGCGCCTGCGGATCCCAGAGATGGTAACCCATCTCGCCTACATCCCCATAACCAAGGAAAATGCATTTGACACTCTTGGGATCCAGCTTAGTTCTCTTGTCCCTGGGCACATGGCAAAATGCCTCACATCCAAAGACATGAAGATGCGCATAAGAGGGAGGTTTTCCAGTCCATACCTCCTCTACAACTTGGAAGTCCAAACCACTAGAAGGTGATCTCTTTATGACATGCACAGCTGTACTAACTGCCTCAGCCCAAAAGCTCTGTGGTAGGCCTGCATGACTAAGCATAGTGCATACACGCTCTTGGATGGTTCTATTCATCTGCTCAGCCAAACCATTCTAGGGGGGGTGTAGGGGGTGGTCAACTGACGCTTAATACCCCTCTCATCACATAATTGCTCAAAAGCACGTGAGACATACTCACCTCCATCATCTGTCCTTAGGCATTTTAGCCTATACCTAGACTGGTTCTCAACCAATGCAAGCCATCTCTAAAACACAGCCAAGACATCAGATTTCAACTTAATGGGATAAGCCCAAACTTTTCGTGAAAAATCATCTGTGAATGTAACAAAATACTTTGCACCATCCATAGACTGACAAGGCATGGGCCCACAGACATCCGAATGTACCAATGCCAAGGGCTCACTCATACGTGGCCTAGTAGACTTCTTATGCGTAGACCTAGTCTGCCTGCCATAAAGACAATGCTCACATGAATCAAAACATGCATAATCAAGGGGCGGTAAGTGCTACAAACCAGAAAGCATTTTCATTCCCTTCAAAGACATATGGCCCAAACGAGCATGCCAAAGAGATACATGTGGGATAGAACCCACAGACAAAACATGATCAAGGAAAGAAGCTAATACAATCAAGGGGTAGAGACTGCCAGCCTTGGCACCTCTCGCAATCACAAGTCTACCACGAGCGATCTTCCATGCAGAGTCTCCAAAAGATACATGATAACTTGCATCATCAAGCTGTCCAGCTGACATGAGACTACGTATCAAAGCAGGTACATGACATACATCCTGCATAACAAAACTGCTCCCAGAAGGAAACTGCAGCCTAACGTCACCAATGCCCACAATATCAAGAGAGCTGTCATCACCCAAGCGCATAGAATCCGAAACAGTACGGTATGAATGAAACCACTCTCGGCAAGGTGTCACATGAAAGGATGCACTTGAGTCCAAGAGCCAACACTGTGCATACATAGAGTGTATCTCTGTCATCTGCGAAGCACTAGAAGAAGCTGCTAGGATATAATCATCATCATCAACATTCTCAGGCTGCATAACATTGATCTCTTCAATTTTAACACTGGACTTTGTAGGTACTATGCTGCGATCAGAAGACTTATCCTGCACTTTGTCTTTCCCCTTATCTTTGCGCCTTTCATTGCGCAATTCATGGCATTGTGGCCTAATATGGCCCTTTTTCCCACAATGGTGACAAGTAACATCTGTATTCCTGCCACGGGATTTGCTACGTGACTTCCCACGAGACTTGGACCAAGATTTCTGAGAATCCCATCCACGGCCACTACCACTGCCATGCTTTCCATATCCATCATTCCTGCCTCTAACTGTCATAGCATGAGACACACGAGAGGCATCCAAATTCTTACGGTTAACCTCTTCCTGCAAAAGAACACTCTCAACATATCAGATAATTTCAAGGTAGCAGTAGAGGCACATAATGCAGTGCGAAATACATCCCATGACTCATTAAGAGTACCAAGCAAGAAAAGAGGAGTGACATCCTCTGCAAAAGTGATGTCCTACAAAGTCAAGTTCTTGAGTATAGCATGGAACTGCCTCAAGTGAGCAGACATAGTCACATTCTCCTTCATACGTAGATCCATAAGCTGCTTCAGCCAATACATCTGACTCGCTGGACTTTTCTTATCATAGAGATTTTTGATCTTTTCCCACAACTGCCATGCACTCTATTCTTCCTCAAAGACATTATAGCGAACATGTTCTGTGAGAGACAATACAATAGTGGACTTGCATAACTAATCAAGCTCAAGCCATTCCTCATCTGGCATAGTTGCAGGCGGATGCCTGCTTAACCTCAAAGATTTGATCTGTGATTTCTACACCAACACCTGTCAAATCTGGCTCTTCCAATAAGAGTAATTCGTACCATCAAGCTTAGTGATGTTGAAAATAGCATGATCAGTGGGGACGAACTCGCCATAATGCAGGCTGGAAGACTGGAGATAGTTCAAAATTGCTTGCTGTTTACTGCAAAGTGGAATCAAAGCTACTGCCCACCAAGTACTAGTGAAAGAACATCATTTCAGAGTGTTTCAGCATGAAAAATCCATGTCAGCCCATACATATATGCTTGCTGTAATAAATTTTAGATTTCAGTAAAAGAGAGCTAACAGTGCCAAAATCTGATCCCAAGGCAATCAGATATTGCCAAGACTAAAGCCGGCATCATGTGGGCATAACATAAGCATATGACAGTCGATAAGCATGAATCCAACACCCAAGTATGTCATACAAACATCTGCCAGTGAGTAGGCACACCCCCTAGTCAACGGGGCAAAGTGTTCCTGCCACTACCAAAACTTGACACAAGTAGGTGTCAGTTCACAAAGATATGGATCCAAAACTGAGACTTAGCTCATAAGCATACAGTGAACCAAGACATATGATGTATCATTCCAAAAGGTAAGAAGTCCCAAAGTCTCAAGTGTCTATAACTACTCAATGGCATGTAACGGCTCAATGAATAAAAGTACCGCCTGCTCAATGTCTGATAAGCATTCAAGAATGCTCCCACTGGCACAAAAGTCTTATGTACAAGCTCAAGAGCTCAAGCCAAGGCAAGACACAGTGCCAATGACATAAGTCCAAGATAATACATCAATAGTACATCCCGAACATGTAGGCGGTAGAGCATCCGTATGTAGCATCCGTAAGCATGTAAGACATCAAATACATCCCAATCCAAACTCTGACAAGCCAAGTAATATCCAATACTACTCCAGATAATCCAAAATGCATCCAAGGTGGAGCTTCAATGAGCAATCAAGCTCAACGTATGCATAGGGTAATCAACCATGACATGAGCATCAAGCCGTAGGCAACGGGTATGCATAAACCCAAGAAGCATCACTGTCAAAGCATATACCAATGTCAATAAGTGCGGGCTGAAATAAGCTCAAGCTTCCAAAAGCATCCGGATTCAATGACAAGCTCAAAGTCATCCCTCGATGATCAATACATCACAACATAACCCAAGACATACATCCAGAACCAATAGGCATATGTCAAAGCATAAAAGATAGCTTCAGTCCAAGAGTATTCAACATGCATTTACTGTTACAAACTGTGTATTTCCAGCCCCAAAATCAGGCCAAAATCATAGCATTACATGTAGCTTCAATCCCCCAATCAATTGGGATGCAATAGGCATCAAACCGGTTATGTAGTCATGCCCAAACAAGCATAGGCATACACATACATGTTGTCTCAAACCTAAAATTTGTTGCAGAATATTCTTTCGTCAAAATTTTGCAAATCCAACATCACCATCGCATCCGGGGCGTGCCAAAACTCCAACTTAGACTCTTACCTTGCCTGAATCGGGTTCCGAATGCCCGAGATATGACAAAAAGAGTGATTTTTGGGCCAGATTTTGAAACATGCGAAAAAAAAAGGTGAGCTGGTTGGGGGGTCTGCTGTCCCACATGTCCAAAATGGGGCCCAAAGGAGGCACAAATGAGGGCCAAAGAAGGTCTATACCAAGCCTCAGCAAGCCTTGATAAGCTGGAAGCAAGATCCAGGTGAAGGAAGCTCCAAGAGGTGTGAGCTATGGCTGCCCATAACTTGTTTACAGCCTGTGAGACCTGAGAACTGAAGTAAACCTTAAAGAAAATGATCAAATACCTCTGATGTAATGCTCTGAAGGTGCCCAATAATGCCGAGAAGGTGCTCGGGAAGTCGGGGAGTGACGGGAGCTCAAAGGAGTCAGATATGGCTACCGGGAAGGAGACCCAATGCAAGTAGGGAGTCGATGGGATGTTGAGAATGTCATGAACCAAGCTCAAGAGTCGGAAAGCAAAGCTCTATTACCAGTTGAAAGGGAGCGACGGATCGAAGATTGGACTCGAGAGCTATGGCGGGAGAGCAAGAACAAGAAAGGGAGAGACTAGAAATGGGAACTCCAACAGTCACAATGTGTTACCGGGTCTTCCTTTATTCAAACTGTCACTAAAAGAATAAAGAATAAAGTGACAGTGATGGGTGCTCGCCACCTGCAGTGTGCAGTGGTGGTGACTGTCAGTGTAGTAATACACAGGCGGCTAGCCGGAGGCGCCTTTACCCCCAACATGAGGATATCCTTAAGTTGTTACAGAAGCAGACACAGGATGTGTTGGACCCCAAGAAGGTTATTACTACCTTAGGCATCAGTGTCTCCGTAATTTCTAATCCTGTCTGGAAGCAGCTATGCCAACTCCTTTAGGACAGGTTTATGCCTGCCAAGACACCCTCTAATTACCTTTCAAAGGAGTTGTTTACAACTTCCAGAATGGTGTTGAAATGCATAATTATTGATTGGAGTTACTATCTTTTGTCAATGATGGATCAACACTTTGTTAGAGCCATAAGGGGTAGTGTAACTAATGTTACATTTGGTTCATACATTTTTGTCTTCTTGTTGGCATATGTTACCCCTCTAAAGGAATTTCTGACCTTGATAGTTAATCCACTAGAAGCTCCTCCTCCTACTGAATGCACTGATATTGTCATTGAGGATCTTGATCCTATCCCTCATGTGGTAATTCAGAGGAAACACCTTAAACAAGTGGCTAAATCAATCCCATTTCCTCCTCTAGTCTCCATTCATGTTTAATCTAACAGTCAACTGTCAACTTTTCTCACAATGCCGAATCTTTTCAGAGCACATCGTGATGCTACTCTAGAGATTTCCATTCCTTCTGTACAATGCTTGGTAGTTAGAGATGCAATTCCCTTCCTATGCAAAGACATCTAGAGTTCTATTGAGCTCTCGGTGATTGCATGTATCCAACAGCTCCATTCTTCTTGCTATGACGACGTTCAACAGACCAAAGAAGAACCGACTAAAGCAAATGATGAACTAGCATCTGCTCAAGAAAGATTTTTGATCTTTGTACCCAGATGGAGCAGCTAACTAAGATCATTGATGCTCAAAAAATAGAAATTTCTAGTTTGCACACTCAGTTGGCTGACACTAAATCCTAAGTGGTTAATGTAACTAAGAAAAGGGATAGATTGTTGAAGGAATCTCATGGGCTTCAAGCTTTGATAGTTGCCTAGACATAGGAGCTTAAATTAGCTAACACCACCTTAGAATAGAGCAACATTCAAACTCAGCAACTTAATGATCAGTTGATTTAGTCACGTTCTTCTTCACAGGGTCCTACTGTGTAGCCAATTCCTTCTTTGTCCCCTACGCGGACTTAGCAATTCTTCAAAGACAAGCCACTTTATGCCCTTTGTTCTAGGATAAAGTGGAAAGGCTTCAGTCCACAGGATGGACTTATTATGGTATTCATCTGAGTAGTTCTTGGAGCATCTTCCTCTAGATCACTCATTTTTTGTGCACTATTAACTACAGAAGTTGGCCTTCTATATTAAGCTCTCAACGATGGATCTACCTCTTTCAGAGGATGTATGGAGTAGGGCATGGTCTTTTGACTTATTGACTGAAGTAGTTCGAACGGTTTTTAAAGACTCTGTGATTTCAGATACAATGTTGATATCCTATATGTATTTGAGAGGTGATCTGTTGATTCCAGATGATGAAGGTCTAGCTTGGTATGTTGGGGATGTGGTTCTACAAGTTGCCTTGTATGTGAGATATTTGGAGTTGTGGATAGATGCGATGTTTCAATGTTATTCCTCCAAAGTGGTTAATTGCCCTGAAAATTCATGGCATACAATGATTGACTCTGTGATCTTGAATCAAGGACATAATAAAGCCTCTATTCATGTGAAAAACATTAATCAACTCAAGATGGATCTTTTAGCTTATCTTTCCAAACAACATCCATCTGATTCATCTTTCTTTGATGCTTACAATCGACAATCCACCTGTTGAGAAGTAAGCATGAGAACTCTCCTTATACTAGAGAGGATAAGGGTAGCTAAGTGTAAATGGACTAGAGGATAGGGGAGCAAGGGGAAACCCTAACCCTAACTCCTCTAGAGGCTATATAAATAGCCTAAAGTATACACTCACAGTTGAGGAGAGTGTACTAGTTGTACCTTGAACAACTAACTAAGCAAGATCTTATTCTTGTACTTGACCTCGCTCTCTCCCTCTTGTGCAAACTCTCTCATGCTTCCAACTCTGATTTGCAACATGGTATCAGAGCCATCTGTGATCCTTCAGCTTCCCTCAGCTTCCCTACATCATTAAGTGCACATGAGCCTTCATTTTCTACCTCTTACCTCTTGACCACCATATCCACAGCCAGACCCACCTTTGATGGAGGACTTGGGGAGAACAAAGGACGAGGTTTCAACTCAAGGGTTCTTCTAAGGAAAACGTCCCCAGCTCAAGGCACAGTAGCCCAACACCACAAACCCCCACATTGGCCATGCAGCAGGACGAAATTACTAAAAATGAAGAAATTGGCATAGATTTGCAGGTGGCCTGATTCGAGTTGGAGGACCATGACCAGTATAGGGCATGATTGAGGCGGCCACCATAGTGCTTTCAAAGCCCCCCCAGTGGGCCATCTCTCCCTCTAAGAGGGTTTGGAGAAATTCCTCCAGTGTTGGTTGCTATGAGCCAAACCCTAACTGTGGGTTTCTAGTAGCCATAGCCAAGGAGCTTCAAGCTCACTCATTTGCATTTTTTCTCAACCTGGGCATTATCAACAGTGATTTTAATCACTGAAAAACACTTGTTAAGATTTGTTATTACCCTGTGGAGCTTAAATGTAGAGTGCTTCTCATTCCATGGACAATATTAAGCTTGTAAAGATCAACCTACATTATGAGTACTAGAATGGATGTTCGTAAGAGTGCTTCTTAGCACTACTAATGCATTCAATTGATGCTCCTTACTATTTGTTGCTGGTAAATCAGATAAATGAGTGTCATTGTGCTCTCCTCTAATTCATCCTGTAGCATAGAGTTGATTGATAAGCCATGCTCCACCAAGAACTCCTCTAATAGGCCACATTATCAAGAGGAGCGTGAAGTCCCAGTCAAAGCTCACCTCATTGAAACCTAGGAAAATAGTAAAGTTTAAATCAAGGGTTGTTTGAAGAATAGGACCTCCAAAATCCTATCTTGAGATATTATATATGTATGATTTCCAACCTTTTTCATCTCTACAGCTTTAAAGTTGGTTATCATTTGTAGGACAATCAATTCTACTATTTGGTTTATACTTGGCCACCTGTAAAGGACTAGGCACTGCCATTGCTCAAGGTAGTAGGTAAGATCTTCCTATAATGGCCATGGCCTATGCAGCTGTAAGGCCTCAAATTTGCAAGTTCAATGGAAAAGATTTCCATCCTTGGCAAATCTTGGTAAAATATAAAATGATGGAGCGAGGCTACTGGCCCTTCATAAAAGGGACCAAAGTTATTGACCCATCTAGTCTCTTGATGTAGAAGATGATGAAAGGGCTCAGGCCATCATCATGCTTCATTTGGATGAATCTTTAATTCATCATATTGACAAACTTTCCATTGCTAAGGAGAAGTGGGATGAACTTGAAAGGCTCTACGATGCTACAGGAAGAACTCCAGGATCTTTCCAAAGATTGAGTTTTTTAGCTTGGAGTATAAGTAGTGAGAATATCTAAGCAAGTTTATTTCAGATATGAAGGGGCTTATGGCATAGCTACCTCTGTTCAAGCACCAATTCATGATGAAGTTGCCATTTCCATCCTTCTAAAGTCTGTGAAGAAGGTTTTTCCAACCCTTGTGACTACCCTAACTAATATCTTGAACCCAACCTTGGCAAGTACAATCTAGTCATGCATGGATGAAGAGAAGAGAAACCATACTTAAGGGACTTCAGCATTTACTTCCCGTGAGCAAGTGTTAGTCCATACAACTTCTACTAAGTGCTCCTTCTATCACAAAAAAGGACATATTGTAAGCAATTGTTGGAAGAAATATCCTGAAAAAATGAAGTGCAATAAATGCAAAAAGACCGAGCATATTACCAGTAAGTGTCCCAGTGTTCCAGAAGTACCTAAGGAATTGGAGGCCAACTTTGACTCCCAATCTGCAGATGACCAACTCTTTTGAGTCTTGTAACACTCTCTACCTATAATCTTCTTTTGTAGCCTAATTTATAAAGGCATCTCATTGTGGATTAAGGGGGAGGGGGGCATCTTATCATGCTTTATCCAATGCCACCTAGCATTGAGGGGGGGTGTTGAGAAGTAAGCATGGGAACTCTCCTTATAATGGAGAGGATAAGGGTAGCTAGGTGTAAATGGACTAGAGGATAGGGGAGCAAGGGAAAACCCTAACCCTAACTCCTCCAGAGGCTATATAAACAGCCTAAAGTACACGCTCACATTTTAGGAGAGTGTACTAGTTGTACCTTGAACATCTGACTAAGCAAGATCATATTCTTGTACTTGAGCTCTCTCTCTCTCCCTCTTGTGCATACTCTCTCATGCTTCCAACTTTGATTTGCAACACCGCCTTAGGTCTATCAGTTCCTAGCTTATCTTATTATCAACAGATGGCCCATAGATACAATGCTTATTTTTTTCTTTATAAATCCAACTCAACAATTATTTTACCTCTCTTATTTCAACCTCAGGGTGCCCCTCAAATTTCAATATTTAATTATTGTTCTTTCATTGAAGATCATGTCTTTTCTCCTTCTCTGTCTTGTCCTTCCCCATCTATACATATTCCCTCCCACTTTTCCTACCTATCAATTAACACATTTTTTAACAGATTTGCCAAAATTTTCAGCTAATCCTTCTTTATCCCATTTCTCATTTTATGATTTTAGGAGAGTGTACTAGTTGTACCTTGAACATCTGACTAAGCAAGATCATATTCTTGTACTTGAGCTCTCTCTCTCTCCCTCTTGTGCATACTCTCTCATGCTTCCAACTTTGATTTGCAACACCGCCTTAGGTCTATCAGTTCCTAGCTTATCTTATTATCAACAGATGGCCCATAGATACAATGCTTATTTTTTTCTTTATAAATCCAACTCAACAATTATTTTACCTCTCTTATTTCAACCTCAGGGTGCCCCTCAAATTTCAATATTTAATTATTGTTCTTTCATTGAAGATCATGTCTTTTCTCCTTCTCTGTCTTGTCCTTCCCCATCTATACATATTCCCTCCCACTTTTCCTACCTATCAATTAACACATTTTTTAACAGATTTGCCAAAATTTTCAGCTAATCCTTCTTTATCCCATTTCTCATTTTATGATTTTTCCTACCCATCTCTTTGACATACTCTTTTACCCGTTCCTCTTCCATCTTGTACCACTTCTATTCCTTAGCCCCCTCAATTGGTTAGTGGATATGCAGGGTGGTTTGATCAGAAGATTCCTAGAAGAAGAGGATGGAGCTCAACTGATTCTCTTACTGGATCGTAGATTAATTGGCCATTAATTCCAAGGGAGTGGATGACTGCGAGTCAAGCATATCAGAATTATCTCCATTTTTCTCAACAATATTCACAATCTACAGATCCTTTAATGAGATTGATGGCTCACTTTGCTTGCTACCTAGCGTATATGCATAGGCATTCACATAATGATTTAAAGGCCATTTCAAAATTATACATGAATGCAAATGTGAACATTGATTCCCAACAACTAGATGTATTGTATTTTCATGCCCTTTGTTTGCCTATCAGATACCTTGTCTTGCTAGAGGTGATGTATTGCCTTCAATTTTTCCAAAATCCTCCAAATACTTTTATGGATGAATCCTTATCCATGGACCGTTTTCATAATCATCAAGCCTTGAAGAGGGATCATCTTCACTGATATCTCTAGATATATCTTTCATGATTCATAATGATATCTCTCTATTTTGGAGGTGCCATTCAAATATGTGTTTTGTGTTTGTGTTGTGTTAATTCATATGTGATGGGTTCGTGGTGGTTGAATATTTGATTTGTTTGAGAGCTATATTTTGGGAGATTTGCAGTGATGGTGATGGTGGATGGACAGCTCAAGAAGCCAAGATGGAAAAACCTCTTATATTCTTTACAAATTTGTTAGGATTTTTTGTTGTTTATAAGATATGTTAATAGATAAAGGGTTTTCCTTTCGTTATATTATTTATTAGATGCAGGTTAAGTTGGGGTCATGGATGGTTTCTTAGATATGTTAAAGAAGATCGAGTTGAGATCTTTGATGAACTTATATTCCTTTTTCCTAGGTTGCGAGGATGCTCCCTTATTAAGGTGGGGATATATGTTGAATGCCAAAATGACTTGATTTTTTGAATGATTTTTGTTGTTTTTGAGGCCTGAATGGTTGATTTTTGATGGATATGAAATGATGTTTAGTTGTTTTGGAAGTGTTTGAGAGTGATTTGGATGAGGTTGATTATGTCTTGTGTTACTAAATTGATTGCTTATTACACATTCTCTATTTAGTAAATTTATGCCAATAAATTAATGACTCACTTTTCTTTAAGTGATGATGATGATCTAGCATGGCCATGAGACAATTTAGAGACAAGTTTTCCTAGTGCATCACTTAATGGGGTGATCAGAGCACTGTGACGGGGATATCTATTACAGGCAGTACAAGTTATGAAGGGGAAGGAAGTGTCTACCAAGTGTAAGAGTGTACACAAGAACCAAGGAGTTACACATAAATGAAGATGGATTGAGTTCTAAGAAGAGGAAGTGCATTAGCATTGTGTATATGTAATTATGTGTGCATCCGGGGATGCTTGGAAATGTTTACTTGCGTGTAATGAGCATTGCATTCATTTGGGGTCATCTTCTCCCTTACAAGTCAAGGTTTAAGGTATTTTCTGTCTTAATGAATTAAGAAGAGAAGTAATTCTTTCACTAAGAAAGACGAGAGAGGTAATTCTCTCACTAAGAAAGACAAGAGACATGATCCTCTAGAAGTGAGGAGAGAAGTGATTTTCTCTCTCTAAGGTCTAAGATGACACAAGCTTTTGTGTGGAAGTCAATCTTAAGATTGAGGCCCAGGGAAATCTAATGAATTCTCCTTATCTATGGCTCAAGGTGGTTGCATGGACCATAAGTTATGAATAGAGTTTAAAAAGCTTCTTTTCTTATAATAGACATGGTGAATCCATTTTTAAAATATCTTGCCATGGAAAGCCAATCTCTAAAAATGGCCCTCAAGGGTTATCAGAAACGATGAGATCTACAACTTTTGTGTTGGACATTTTTCCATCCAAGTAACATATAGAGAGATATTCCAAAATTGGTGCTGCAGAGTAGGTCCTGGAACAACCACATCTTGCATGAAGATCAACCTTTTCAATCTTGGCACTCAAGTCTCTCTCCAAGAAGAGAAGCTCTTGGAGCCTATAAAAGGGAGGCTCTCTTTGGGTGTGGAGGAGGTGAAGAAAGCATCACTTTGCATGCATGCAAGAGGAGGAGAGAAGGCAATTCAAGTCTCACAAAGTGTTGTGAAAGCTCGGCTGAAATCAAGTACCAAGAAGAGAGCCCTATATATATTGTGCAGGAGAGAAGGAGAGAAATTAAGAAGATCAAAACCCTCATAATGTTGCATATATATGTCATCATGCAAATCACCATGTAGTAAGAATGCAGTCTTTACACCCATCTGTATGAGCTCCATATCTTTAGTTGCAACCAAGCCCAAAATGGAGTAGTCATCTTGACTACGTGAGAGAAGATCTTGTCAAAGTCAATTCCATGTTCCTTCTTGTACCCCTTTGCAACCAACCGTGCTTTGTACTTTGGCAAAGAACCAGAAGTGACATTCATCTTGTAAACCCACTTGCATGCAAGAGTTTTCTACCCTTTAGGTAGCTGCACAAAGTCCTAAGTACCATTCTTATCAAGTGATTCCATTTTCGATAGCGTGACCTTGAACCACTTCTTGCTATCTGATCTAGTCATTGCTTTCTTGAAGCATGATGGCTCACCATAGTTAGTAACCATGACATAATTTGCAGCATAATCCTACACACTAGGAACAAACTTGTTAGTGGCCTTGATGGTCAGATCGACCTACGGAGAGAAGGCTCAGTATTTGTAGGAAGTGGAACCTACAAATCTGCATTTTTAGCTTGCTGTCCTGAAATTTCAGCATTCTATCCAATCCCTGCTGGCTATCCTAACTGCATATTTTCTTGACTACAACTGTGGATCATCCTGGGCAATACCTTGTTGGTCATTTTCAGCACCATTCCTTGCATTTTTAGGGTCATTTATAGTAGGTATATACTACTATCCATTGGCTGTCTAAAAGGTACATCCTCCTGAAAACAACCCTCTTGACTTCCTCAATCTTATCGAGATGCTTATGCATGCAATATTAATAGAATATGACATCATTTTTGCATACAATATTTTTTTTCTTGGGATCCTAAAGTCTATATCCCATCTCACCCTTGTCATCGTATCTTAGGAATATGCATTTACAGGACTTTGGTTCCAGTTTGCTGCGTTCTTCTTTCCGTATGTGCACAAAAGCCTCATAGCCAAACACTCACAAATGAGCATAAGAAGGTGGCTTTCTGACCACTCTTCCTGAGGGACTCCCCCCCAAAGACCTATTTGGTGACCTGTTAATTAGATGAATGGTTTGTCATAATAGCCTTTGCCCAAAAGCCATGGGGTAATGCAGCATGAGATAGCATCGTACGAACCTTATCCTGTATGGTCTGATTCATGTGCTCTGCAAATCCATTTTGGGGTGGATTATGAGGGGTAGTGAGCTCCCTCATTATCCCCTTACTGTCACAAAATGCCTAAAAGGATTTGGACACATACTCCCTACTGTTGTCACAGTGAAGACACTTAATAGTCTTATCAGTTTGCTTCTCAACCAATGCCACGAATTTCTAAAACCTATCAAGCACTTCGTCCTTGCTACGAATAGGGTAAACCCATACCTTCTGTTAACCCTCATATGAACAAGGTGGAAAATCATCTAAAGCAAAAGACAAGGCCAAAGGCAAAAGTGAAACGGAAGATGAAGGCACGCCAAGAAAAATATGGAAACACAAGAAGTGTAGAAAAGTCCTAAATCAAGGAGAAAGGTGCACAAGAAAAAGTGCAAGTCAATACTTTTGTAAAAGAGCGCAAGGTGCATCATGATTTATTTTAAGAACACCATGCTCTCACCTGTGCAAATTATAAAGGTAGATGGGCGGTAGGAAGGAAGCTAGGAAGATAGGAGGACAATGGGAAAAAGGGCCTAGGCCATGGCTAGCCATGTGAAAAAGGGGATAAGGGGAATGACTGTCCAAAAGGGATTTAGGGTTTTGTATATAAAGTTGAAAATTGAATGAGAAGCTTATTCTTGTGTGTGGCCAAAAGTAGGTCTCTTCTTCTTCTTGTTTTTCTTGTTCTTGCTTGTTTGAGCTTGTGCTTGAGAGAAGGAGTGTGAGAGTGTGAGGGAGTGAGTGTGTGAGGGTGAGGGACCATGGTGAAGAAGCTCTCCATCTTCTCCTCTCTTCTTCTCTTCTCTTCTCTTCTCTTCTCTTGCTCGCAAAAATGGAGCTTGGAGTGTGGAGCTTGAGGATGGAACTTGCTTGAAGCTTGCACTTGGATCGTGGGTGGAGCTACTGAAGTGCTTGGGAGAGAAGGCAACTGGATCGGGCATGGAGGTAAGCTCACTACACTCGTAGAGATGGATGACACATCAGCTAGGTGAGAGGTAGCCATGAGTGCTCGGCTTGGAACACTTGAAACAATAAGTGGTCCATGGGTCTTGGCAGTTGAGCTTGAGCTCTCGCCTCTACATACATATTCATGATAGCATACCTCACTGTTAGGAAATTTGATATGTTTCTATGCAAGAACATTATGGTGATGTTTGAGCAGCTTTGAATGATCTTTGGAGCCCAATTTTAGTCAATCTGAGAGGTTATTTCAATTTTGAATTTTTAGGATAGATTTTTCTTGAATGTCAGGACTGCACTCATGAATTGTAGGACAACCACCTGTATTGTCAAGAATTTCAGGACTGCCCTTTGTTTTTTGTCAAGAAATTGGTATGTTTACTGTCATTGAATACTTTTGAGGCATTTTGGATAATGAACAGATGTATGTTCTTGCTGCTACGTACTTGAGGATATTCTTAACATACTACTGAGTGGATTTTGGAGCTCCCATTTCTTGGCATTAGCTATCATTTACTGTCATATAGTTATTTGGCTGTGAATCATGGCTCGCAGCATAATGGCAATCATCTTATGCATATCAAGAAGCTTGAAGGAGCACACAACTTTGCAATTTGGAAAAAGTAGTGTTATAATATCTTGTTGCAAAAGAAGCAGGCAAAGCCGATTAAAGTAAAGGGAAGAAAACGAGCTGATGTAGAGCAAGATGATTGGGATGAGCTGAATGAGCTTGCATGCTCGACCATTGAGCTATCAATTTTTTATGCCTTGCTATTTAACATTGAAGGGTTGGATTCTACTTATGACATTTGGAGGGAACTGGAAGAATTTTATGCCTAGAAGAGTGCTATAAGCAAAGTCTACAAGCTAAAGAAACTCATAGATTTGCATATGAAAGAGGGTACCTTAGTGAGTTTAACTCCATTTTCCTACCAGCTTGCCACTTTGAAGTTCAATATTGATGATGAGTTCAAAGCTATGCTCTTGCTTTGCACTCTTCCAGAGAGCTAGGACACCTGGGACACCTTCAGGATTGCTATGAGCAATTCTAATGCTATGCTTTATATGCTCATGTAGAGAGTGCTCTACTCATGGAAAAAATGAATCGGCAGAACAATGCACCCAAAAAGTCTTCAAGTGCTTTGCATACTAGAGGCAGATCACTGCAGAAAAGAAAATATGATAGCAAGGGACACAGTAAATCATGTAATAAGGATGGTGAATCCCATCACTATGGCAATAAGGATCACTTCAAATGTGACTGCTATAAATGGAAGAAAGAGAAAGGGAAGGGCAGGAAGATGAATGATAGCAAGGAAGAGAAGAAAGAGAGTCAACCGGAAAAGAAGAGCAGTGTAAAGATCGAAGAGGTGAATATAGTTAGTCATGAGAGCTAGCCATGAGAGTAACAGTGGGAATGATGTACTCTTTGTCTCTTCATGTTTCAATGCACATGCTTTGATAGGCTGATATGGATGATGACATGCACACTTGGATTTTGGATTCAGGTGCCTCTTTTCATGTCACCCCTCACCGTGAGTGGTTTATAGACTATATAGGAGGTCGACATGGTGTTGTCCATAACTTGGGGACAATTATGCATGTGACATTGCAACCATTGGTAGTGTGCAAGTGCAGTTTCAGCATGGATCTGTTGTCTTCACTCTTCAGAATGTAAGGCATGTACTGCAGCTCAAGAAGAGCTTGATTAGTACTGGATAGCTAGATGATGATGGATTTCATACCAACTTTGGCGATGGGAAATGGAAGATCTACAGAGGATCTAGAGTTATTACTAGAGGCTCGAAGAGCGATACTTTGTATCCTCTCCATGTATCTAGTGTGCATGACCATGTTGTTGTTGTGACCGAGTAGCCAAGTGTTTCCTTATGGCATGATCGATCGAGACACATGAGTCAAACAGGAATGAAAGTACTTTCTCATTTGGGTTACTTGCCTTGTCTTCGTTATGCTGATTTTGAGCACTGTGATCATTGTGTTGATGGTAAGCATGTGCAAACATCTCATAAAAAATCTCTTTCACTGAAATCTTTGCCTCTAGAGTTAGTACATTCCGATGTATGTCAGGTGCCAAGGTTAGCTCTAGGAGGAAAGAAAGACTTTGTCACATTTGTCTTGATGATGCTACTCCGAAGGTGTAGAGGTGAGAGCTCAAGCTCAACTGCCAAGACCCACAAACCACTTATTGTTTCAAGTGTTCCAAGCCGAGTACTAATGACTACCTCTCACATAGCCGACACGCCATCCATCTCTACGAGTGTAGTGAGCTTACCTCCATTCCCAATCGAGTTGCCTTCTCTCCCTAGCACTCTGGTAGCTCCGCGATCCAAGTGCAAGCTTTAAGAAAGCTCCATCCTCAAGCTCCACACTCCAAGCTCCATTGTCGCAAGCAAGAGAAGAGAAGAGAAGAGAAGAGAAGAGAAGAGAAGAGAAGAGGAGAAGATGGAGAGCTTCTCCACCATGGTCCCTCACCCTCACACACTCACTCCCTCACACTCTCACACTCCCTCTCTCAAGCACAAGCTCAAGCAAGTAAGAAGAAGAAGAAGAAGAAAAAGAAGAAGAAGAAGAAGAGCCCTACTTTTGGCTACACATAATAATGAGCTTCTCATTCACTTTTCAACTTTATATACAAAACCATAAATCCCTTTTGGGTGGTCATTCCCTTATTCCCTTTTTTACATGGCCGACTGTGGCCTATGCCCTTTTTCCCATTGTCCTCCTATCTTCCTAGCTTCCTTCCTACCGCCCATCTACCTTTACAAGTTACACGGGTGAGAGCTCGATGTTCTTCAAATAAATCATGATGCGCCTTGCGCTCTTTTACAAAAGTATTAACTATCACTTTTTCTTGTGTACCTTTCTCCTTGATTATGACTTTTCTACACTTCTTGTGTTTCCATATTTTTCTTGGCATTCCTTCGCCTTCCGTTTCACTTTTGCCTTGGTCTTGCCTTTTGATTTAGATGATTTTCCACCTTATTCGTCTATGGGTTAACAATGTAGGAAATTGTCTTGAATGTACAACATTAGACGTGTAGGTAAAGCTTATAAAAAAATGAGCTTTAATCACTGCTCAAATACATTCCAAAATCAAATCCAAGCATGTAACATCAAACATAAGCATGAACACATGGTTTAGAATGCTCGAGACCAAGTCTAGAAGCAAGACATAATGCATACATAGTCAAAATGTCATTCAACCTTGTTATTTCAGTAGCCAAATCTATGTCAAAACTAAGCAAAATGATGAATCTAATCACCCTAAAATGATCTCTAATCATGGACATAACATCTCCAAGTCATGTAGCACCAAATGGGCATCATATAGTCATCATATAAGTGAATCATAAGCATTATTCACTCAAAAAATAGTTGTTTCCTTGTTTCTAGCCACAAATATGTCTGCAAAGTGACCCAAATACTTGCCAAGATTAGCTCAAAATGGCCTCAAGACAATGCCACATGGTTCTCAAAGCATTCAATATTAAGATACATCCAAATAGCTATCATATGAGCATCAATATCAAGAGAGCAGGTGCTACCCTGTTTATTACAGATTTGAATACTGTATATTTCAAACATGAAGCTAAATGTATATCAGCCCAAATGTAATATTACACTTCAATTCACAATTCTAAGCATTAGATCCAAAGTCTAGAGCACAACAATGATGCCAAATGAAGAGGAACAGCTGCTGTAGGTCATGAGTATGCTGAAAACCAGATTTGCATACCCATGCTGATGGCCCGATCAACCCTAAAGAGATTGGAATGTTGGTCCAAGTGTTGGAGATGATGCTGAGGGTCCCCAAGTGGCCAATGATGGCTACCAACAAGCTCAAATGAAGAGGGAAGCTTCAAATTGTGCTGCTCTTCCTGCAGATCCTTCACAGTGAACTCTTCTTCAACTTCAAGCTCCTGCATCTAAAGAAATGCCAAGCTCTTGATTGCCTAAACCAAGCTTTGATACCACTTTATTGAGTTAGCTACAATGGAGCTTCTGTGTAGAGATGCATGTTGAGAGAGAGAAGAGATAGAGATACATGTACTGAAGAGTACCTCAATAATGTTTTAGATAGGTATATGTACTTGTATAGCATGGCCCCCTTATGTGTGGACATGGGCACTACCCTTTATCCCAACACTAGCTATGCATCCTGTAGTGCAAGGTTTGTTTATCAAATAAAGTAAAGCTTAATGGTCAAGGAATACGATAAAGGGCATAGCTAAAAGGTAATGATGGAACTTATTTACAATGAACACCATAGCTAGGCCTTCCCTTTCTATTGTGGAGTAATTCATCTCTATATCCGTGAGTTGTTTGCTAGTAAAGTTCATAAGATAATCGAGTTTATGTTCACTAGGTTGGCATAAAACATCTCCCATAGTGAACTTTGATGCATCAATCTGCACACGAAATGCTATGTTCCAATCTGGGACTTGTAGGGTCGGTGCGGTTGTAAGAGCCTTCTTTAGTTCCTCATAGACACATTGGCATTCCTCAGTCCACTCAAATATGATCGGCAATTTGTAAAGGGGTCTAGCAATTAATGCATAGTTTAGAACAAATCTCCAATAGTACCATGTGTGTCCCAAGAAGCACTGAACTCCCTTATAGTTTGTAGGTGGTGGTAAATTGACAATGACTCTGACTTTGGAGAAGTCTATGGCAATGCCCTTTTTGAACACTCCATGCCCTAGGATACATCCCTACTTTTACCTAGAACTAGCACTTTAAGGGGTTCAAGGATAGATTATATAGTCTACACTGCTCAAAGACTATGGAAATTTATCTAGGTGTTCCCTCCAATTGGAGTGGACACATATATTGTCAATGAACACCTCCAATTCTCAACTAAGCATGTCTTTGAAGATGGTATACATGAGGCATTGAATGGTAGTTGGTGTATTCATCGCCAGTCCAAATGGCATGACTATGTAGGCAAATATGCCCCATTTGATCGCAAATGCTATCTCATGTCTATCATCAGGATGCATGTGCACTTGGTTCTAGTTTGAGAAGTTGCCCATAAAACTATACGCTTCTTTCCCTGCTACCCTCTCAAGCATGTGCTTCATGTAGGGCAGTGGATAGTCATCTCTCTTAGTCATCGCATAGACCTTTTTATAATTCACACACACACTTGAATCTTTCCATTATTCTTCAGGACAATTACTATAGGTGACACCTAGTCCATGTACTTGATTTTGTAGATAAATCGGGCCTTCAATAGCTTATCTATCTCCTCCTTAATAGCATGTGTGCGCTTTGGATTCATGAGGTATGGTCATTACTTAACTGGTGTCGCATTAGGAGTCATAGAAATGTTATGAGTCATGACCCCCAGAATTACTCCATTTAGTTTATTTAAGGACCAAGAAAACACATCCACATACTCTTGTAGAAGAGTGATGTGATCAACCTCCTCTTTCTCAATCAAGTCATCCACTTTGAACATGGGTTGAGGCTTTTCCCCTTCCCCTGTTAGGTTAACTTCCATGACCTTAGTAGGCCATTCTATTGGTTCGCTTTTCTATCCTTGTCTCTTAGCTCCCAACAAGATCACTACTATTTTGCCATTTTTGAACGTTATGAAGCTCTTCGGTAGATCCTAGGGCTTCCTTTGCTCTTTGGCTTCTAACCCCTTTGACTACCTCCTCTTTTCCTCCTTCAACCACCTACATCTTAAGTGGACTCGTAGGTCCCCTTTGGTGTGTTTGGTCTTGGGTGGTCGAGGTATTTTTTGGAGCTCACTTTTGACTCAGAGTTAAACTCACAACCTTTGCTAGAAGGATTTTTCCCTAGTGGTCACACCTTTGAGGTCAATTCAATTTTAAAGAGTGGTGTGGTACTAGGTTGAACTAATCCGACTTGCTCATAGTCTATTACACCTAGGAGGTTCAACCAAGTATGGTCGCATTCCATCCTGATGACTCCTCTTTTGATTCTAAAGACATTGGTTCTCCATGGCTTGGAGGATATCGTATTTGTTTGATCACTCAGCCATTTGTATCATAATCTATTGTCTTGATCTCTTCCTCACTTTCCTCATTTGTAGAGTAGCAATTTTTGTACTTATCATCTGAATCGTCATATTCTGTGAGACTGATTGTCATTTTCTAGGCTTCCACTCTCAACCTTCTCCTCATTCGTGATTAGTGCTCAATTGTACAATATGTTCAAGTCATGTACTTTGGTCCACTGCCACTTCGGCTCCTCCATGAGGTCCTTGAGGGGTTTGAGATTGGTAGCTGGGTTACTAGCTAGCTCTCTTGTCAAGTGTTTAAGAATCCCTTGGAGTTTGAATTTGTTAGATGGAATGTGGAAAGGGACAAGTGTTGGTTGACTGCTAGAGCTCTTGGCCATCATGCAAAGTGGTATTGATGGTGTGGTCCTACTCTTTGGCAGCTAAGATGGTGTGGCTTTGTGGAACCCATTGGTTGTCCTTGTAGCCTACTTATAATCCTCCTCATCATCTAAGAATGGTAGATCAATGCTGGCTAGCACATGCATACAATCTCGCTCATCCTTAGAGCAAGGGATATACTTCATTAGTGGTCCGCAGGAATTCTTGACTTGTGAGTCTCCTTTCAAGATGGTAGAGATGGCATCTAGATCCACCGACATGGTCTTCTAGGTGTCCATTTTGTTCCTTAGAGCTTATGATATATTGCCTAAGAATATTAGACAGTTATCCCAATCTTCTATCACTCATGCATTTTGCATCCAGGGTCAGTCTACTAGGATGTCAAATTCCACTCCCTTCATGATTATGAAGTTCATTGAGAAATGAACTGTGATCTTCAAGGGCCAATCTTTTAGTACTCTAAATGGTCTAACCTTCATCCCATTAGCCAGCGTGACATTAAATCTTGCAGTCTCCATAGGTGTGTCTAGGTATCCTTTTAGGGTTGATGTCCATCCTAGGGATACTTGGCTTTGAGTTAGTGGGAATTGGGAGAGCTAATGGAGATCCTCTTCCAAAGTTTGATGGCCTATTCCCTAGGTAATATGGCTGATTGTACAGTTGCAAGTATGGGAATTGTCTAAGCAATCTACAATGCATTGCATCGTGGCCAAACCTATTGCATTTTAGCACATGGTCTCGATCTAGGATCCAGGCACTTAGCTGGAAGGTGATTTCCTATGCAATGCATTTTAGCACATGGTCTCGATCTAGGATCCAGGCACTTAGCTGAAAGGTGATTTCCTATGCAATGCACGCATTGCATGTGAGGTCATGTGGGCCTTCTCATCATCTCTTGAAGCTTAGCCAACTCCAACTTCATGTCCACCAACTGTCACTCTTTCCCTTATCCTATGTGCTTTGGTTGGATCTTTCGCTAATGGTCGTAGCTCTCTCTAAGGATCTAGAGGTAGTGCTATCTCAAGTTGTGGCTCTTGAGCTTCTCTCCTTGAGTAGTTCATCCACACATATGGCTTCTTTGAAGATCCTAGTTAGCACATCCCTCTATAGATTCAAGTTGCTCCTCAAGGCCTTGTAAAGCTCTTCACTTTGGATTTCGTATATGAATATAGTGGAGATCGCTCATTCATTAGGTTGTTCTGTTGCTTGGATTCTCTTAAAGACTCCACATGTGTGTGTGATGTAGTCTCGTATATCCTCCTTGTCCCTTTGCTTAACATTCATCATCAACCTGATAATGAGATTGTCGAAGTATCTCACCTCCTTGGAAGATCTCTTGATGAATAGATTCTTGTGGTTATTAAAATTATTGCGTTTGGCATTAGCTAGGCTAATATACCATGCATGTCCTTTGTCTCCTAGGCAAAGTCTAAAAGCTTATGTGCATTGAGCAAGGTTTCTGAGGCCCTTTGCCTCGTGTACTTGTTCAAATTTCTCTATGAAGTTGTATGAGTCATTGCCACACTGGTACTTGTCGAGTTGCTTAGCAATGGCATGTATCTTGGTTTGGCTCCTAGAGTTTGAGGTGATTCCCAGCCTCGATATAGCAACGTAGTTACTAGGGTTTCTCTACTCTGCTCTACAACTATATTATCTAATAGTTTCTTCATAAGAAGCTCACTTAGCATAAGATCCACCTCTAGCGCTCTCTCCCTCTTACCATTTGGTCTTGCCTTAGTTCTATTGGCAAGAGCCAAGTCACATTGAATCTCACACATTTCTATGTCTTGTCTTAGCTTCTGAGCTCATGGTTGTTGGTTGTAGGCGGCTATGCTTTGCAATAATTTTCTTGCTAACTTTCTCTCTTCATCAAGATTGGCTATGATCTCCTCAGCCGGTTCACCATGATGCACCATTTTGGTTCGCAGGTTATATCAGTTTACAAGATGCTGGATATTGGTTTGGGAATTCCCCCAAGTCGAGTTCATTGTCTCTAGGGTTGGCACTAGTTCTTAACATGTTAGCAGTTTCTTGAGAAACTAGGCATCGATCAAGTTGATTAGATCAAGCAAAGCTGCATCCTTAATTGTGCCAATCTTTGTTGCTCCCTAAGCAGCTCGATGAATCAAGCCTCTCAATCTTCAAGTGATTGATTTTCATGGTCACTCATCTAGCGTTTGGGGGTCTCCTCCTACTAGTGGGGTTGTTGACTTATGTTATCTTATGTGAGTTCCTTGTTATTCAAAACAATCCTCAATGTTACATGCACTCAAACGCTCAAGTGGTTCTTATTGATGTGCACAGTGCAAAACCATGATTTTTGCTTTTTTAGTGCACTCCTCCAAGTGTTTAAGTGATGTGGTGTGCAAGTTCAATGGAAGCAATGGAGATCAGACTCTTTCCAATCAATATAAACTAATTACAGCTTCTTCATTCCTGGTCTCTACTGCATTCTAGATGTGTGGTTTGAGGGATAACAAGTTTGGTTTGCTAATTCGGGTCTCTTTTGGGATAAGCAACTAATGGTCAGTGATGACCATAGTCATTTCTAGACTTTCAAGTCTCCAATCTTGAGTCTGTCGACTCTATGAGCCATTCTATGCATCTAGAGGCCTATGGGGGGTATTGCCTAGCTTGGACTTAGGCTTTGACAGCCTTGAGATGGATTTGATGTGCGAGTAATGTTGTTTTGTACACTTGTTCGAGTCTTAGTTGTATGCCCATTCAAGCATGATGCCTCAGCCGTCTGAGGCATCTAAGGTTGAATGCATGGCAATGAGGTTCAGGGTCTGAGTTTGAGTCTCAGACTTGGATGGTTTTATGGTTGTCCAAGTGGATTGTGACTTGGATTGTCCAAGTTAGTCGATGTTGAGTATGTAGACGGGGTCCAAGTGCAGTGGTGAGGATCAAGAATGGTGAAAACTTGATTAAATACTCCAAGTGCCTACTCTAATATTGCAACCAAGGTCTTGACTATGATCAACAAGTATCGAAATGATGCTCAGAGCATACCTATAGTAGGGCTTCGGGATGTGCGAACACGAATCGGTGAGCAAATCTGTGCTCCTACCTTGTAGCTCTCTCTCTCTCTATCTCTCTATCTCTCTCTCTCTCTCTCTCTCTCTCTCTCTCTCTCTCTCTCTCTCTCTCTCTCTCTCTCTCTCTTTCACCCTCCCCACAAGCTCTCGCTCTTAACTGAATACACACAAATGAGTTCTCTCCCCCCTTCTTGGCCTCTTAAACCCCTTCTCTCTTGCTCTTTTACTTAACCCTTGTCTCTCTTTGCTCTTTTAATGCATTTAAGCCATTTTTTTCCCTATTTTATCTTGTTTTAATAATAGTAACCCTACTATTTGTTTCCCTTCTTTTCATTGTTTCTTCTTACCTTAATGCATCCAAACCACTAAGTACATACCTACACCACTCCAATCTACTCACCTAAATCTTAAAAACCAAAAAATTTACTTGCAAAGGAGATCGAATGCCCTTTTGACTCCCTTGCTTCCTATCTATCTCAAGCACCAGTTCGGGGCAAACCCTACTTCAAAGCTCGATTTGGAGTGTGCTTCATTTGTTTCATGCCAAGTTGAGAGTGGATTTTAAAGACCCTTTTTGAAGCGGAAAAGAGCTCGAGAGGTCGTAAAAGACCAAATTTTCATGCAAAATGAAACGGTTGCTGATTGATGAGTTGGAATTTTTCTAGATGGAGTTCAATGCCAGGAACCCAACACAAGTCTCGGTTTGTCGATTGGAGTTCTTTTGACCCCCCATTTAATCCTTGCAATGTTTCACTTTATGAAGCAACTACATGATCTGAGAGCCGGAAAGTGTGTGGCGGGTGCCAAGTTCATAGATTTTGACATCACAAAGTCAGTCGTCCAGATGGATCTCAAATCTCAGCTCATTTGCACCTCCGAAAATGAAAAATCCACTTACCTATAGTGTGAAGCCTTAATATTTTAATGTTAAGCCTTAATAACTTGATTAAGAGGGCCAAAACACAAAAAAACATTTTTTCGATGCATCCTTTCATGGCAAAAAAATGAGTTTTTTTGACCATGGGAATCAGGCGAAATGCTCTAGGGCATGAGATCCTAAATTTTTTTGCATGTCATCGCTCCAGAAATCACTAAATTTGATGCATTAAACAAAGAGATCTGTTTTTAGTCTTTCTCTCTCCTCCTTCCTCTCTCCTCTTGTGGAGTGTTCTAATGGATCAATGTAAAAGAGAGGGCGATGGAGGTTTTTGATTGAATGATGGTGCTGGAGCGAAGGGGATCGTAGATCGAGTTGTTATGAGAGAGCGTCACCGGTCTCCCAACCATGAAATACGTGTCTTCAAAAGCGTGATTCTATGTGTAAGTAATAGATTCATTTGTTTTATGATGGATGTTTGATGGAATTATTTAGAAATAGTTGCCTTTGATTGGTAATGCTGAAATATATCAGAAACCTTGAAGAAAACCAAAAAATTTAGTCATATAACAATTTATGCCAAAACAGGCAAAACCCACAATTATGCAGTTTTCATAGAAATGATAAATTTTGGAGGTTTTGTTGTGATTTTGGGGTTCATGTGGATTAGAAGTGAAATTAAAATCAATTCTCAGTGATTATGATCAATCCCAACCCATAAATAAAAAATATCAAAATTTTTATCTAAATAAATAAAGAAAATTAGTGGAACAATGAGAAAAGTTAGGTTTTCGTATTAGAAAAGTAAGAAAAAGTATGCTTTATGTTTGTGGATGTATAACATGGCTGGAGCATAAGAGGGATAAGCCTTAGTTCAGCCTTGTCTTTATGTTAAAGTATAGTTTTTACCACTTTTACAAGAAAAACACATGAAAAAATGTATTCTACACCTATCAACCCATGCATAACCTAAACGGTAGGGAGAAGGAGGGGTTTTGAGGGTGATTAGCTACTGATAACATTTGAAATTCTAATCTATTCTCTTGTGCATATCATATAAGACGTTTATAATTTAAGTTTAAGAGGGTCAAGCAACACGAGAATGCTCGGTTCTGACCCTTAATAACACAACATTACTTGTAGGCTGAAATCATTGAAAGAAATGTCTTTGCACTTCACAATGCTGATTTCTAAATCATAAAATGATATGGTTCACACACAATCACATTGCACACAACTCATCGTGTCATTCCTCGATGCATGGCAATTGTATTTATATATATGACCTACGTTGAGTATGTGAGATACCTAAGCTGTAGGTTTAGACAATCGGTTTCCTTGGGAACTATTTAGTCAGGAAAATATCTATATCTTCTGGAATGTTTGAAAACAAGAGTGGAGTTTGTGATGTATGTGCTATTTGTGTTAGTGGCACATCGAGGGGCCAATCCTCGAGGTGTAGGAGAGCTGTAGTGGGGCCACGACATTCACCCAAGGGGTGCCTCTTGTGCTTACGAGGTATTTTTACACTGATATATGTGTAGAGACTCCTTGTGAGAGGAGTGTGGGGAAGGCTTAGCCGTTGGACTACAATTTAAAACAAACACGAAATTTACAATAGAAGTTAGGGCAGTGTGTCCCTTAGATGCTCCTAGTGGCCGCAAGGCCCAGGGGGTGTGTTCTTTGAGTATAGAGAGGCCTAACTAGTGTTTAGAGTGAGTGTCGGGCTCGTTTTAGGTCTCGAAAGGTGGTGTGTTTTTTGGGAGCCACTAATAAGTAGTGGTTTATGAATCTCAGTCAATAGGGACCAATTCATTAGTGTATGCCAAAAGTCAGTGAGATAGACTCACGAGACCGTCAAGCTGAGCTTCAAAAGCAAGAAAGAGATGAATGGGCTAGACGGCAGGCCGAAATAATTAGAAGATATTCTCCACAAAGAAGTGGTCCAATATCCTTACAAGGGTGGGGTCTTAGTAACCCTAGCTCAACGCATAGTTCGTTAGGGGGAGGAAGTTCTAGTACTTCTCCCCTTCCAAACATTCCGTCCACTTTGAGTGGAGTGACAGTTCCAATTTTTCAAACTCGTTTAGCGAATCCAATTGTTACCATGGTGGTGAAACCCATTGCAATCCTAGTAGGGATGCCAAACTTGCCAGCCTTAGGGTTTCCTCTACCCATTTTTAATGGGTTAGCAGAGGAAGATGCAAAACTGCATATCAATGAATTCGAAAAGTTAATGTTTAATTATCGAATTCAAGATGAAGCACAGTTGATGATGTTCTTCAATATGACTGTGAAAGGGCAAGCTATAATGTGGTATCACAGCCTAGAGGCTGGAATCATAAGTATGATTGACTTATTCTTAGTGGCCTTTCAAAGAGAGTTTACCCCTAAAAGGGAAGGTCAGTATTGGCTACGTGTCCTCAATGTTACACATCAAGAACCTCATGAGAATGTCTGTGGATATACCAAGAAATGGAAGGAGGCATTCCATAAGTTGTAAACCTATATTCCTATTCGAGCTGTCTGCTGCTCAATTACAATACTTTTTGAATGGGCTAGACTTTAACATTCAAGTGTGGTTGAGCAGTTGCTCTTGCTAACATTGATACAGCTATTACATGAGCAGAAGAGGTAGAATTGTGATTACAAGTGGCCTATACCTCTAGGGCAAACTAGATTTCAAGTTTAGGGTTTGGAAATACTTTAGCGCTGACGAATGGAGGTCAAGGGATGCCCATGAGTCCTCCTAATGGGAGAGGAAGCATAATTTCAAATGTGCCCATGTTGCCAACTCCTCCTAGTATGACCATGCCTATGACTAGTGAGATGGCTCCACCAATTGTTGGAAGCCCAACAATAAATTTCACCATTGTTCCAAGGAATCAACATCCAATCCCTCATCAAGTGGTTAGGCCAATGGAACGATAGGTAGATGATCGTAGCTATGAGTCAAGTGCCTTGAATGTCCTTGGCGAAGTTAAGGATATGATGAAGCACTATACTGATATGATTAGCAAACAATATAGACAAATAGCCGTTGATGTTAATTTCCTTAAGAAGTAGCAGAATTTGATAGGGAGTCGACGCCTTGAAGAGGGTGATCCCTCAAGAATTAGCTCTAAGTGGTGTGGTGGCAAACATTTCCCTAGGAATTGTCCAAATGTTAAATATGACATATGTGGGAAGTCCAACCATTTAGCTAGTACTTGTTGGAGTAAGATTAACTCTCTCTAGCAAGGAAGTTAACAGCTAGGTTAAGTTAATCATTAAGCGCAAGGGAATAATCTCCAGCAAGATGAAGGACCGAAACAAATATTACAAAGAGGGAAAGCTATGGTAGAGAAGCTACCTAGTGGCAGTGGAGTTAGCCTTATAGAAGGTGTTTGCGTCAATGGCACTAAGGCTTCTAATCTACGGGTTATTACGAGAGGTCAAAAGGGTAAAGAAGTCGACAAAGCCAAGGAAAAACCTGTCGAGGGAAACCCCAAGCAAGATGATAAGGGGACACAAGTACTTAATCCCAATATGGAATGTGGACCTCTCAAGACTGTAGATGGTAAAGCCAACCCCAAGAAGGATAAGGAGTCACCAAAGAAGAAGGAAAAAAGCCAAGAAAGAAGCACAAAAGTTGGTTCAAAGACCAAAGGAGAGAATGATTTGGCGAGAAAAGCGAGCTCTTACTAGCTATCATGAATTCGATTTAGCAAGTTCTCTTTGCGAAGTTAAGCTAGATGTAAATCTTCTATAGTTGATTAAGTTGTCTCCAGGAGTGTGCAAGGAATTTAAGAAGATTTTATGCACTAGGTATAGCATTGAGCCCTTGGGAATAGCTCAAGTAGGAGATGATTGGTTTGAGAATGCTGAAAAGCACTGTCCGAGGGTAGTAGCATACATTGATGGAATATTAGTGGACCTTGCTATTATGGACACAGGATCCTCTGTCAACATTATGAGTTCAGAATTGATGGAGATATCGGGATTAGAAATAAAAAAAGATGCCTCCACGATCCTCCGAATGGCTGATGACAGTTTAAGACAAACCAAAGGTTGCATTACTAAAGTCCATGTGACCGTTGCCAATGTAGAATGCATTCTAGGCTTTAGGGTCATTAGGTTTGTAGGGCGACCTAGCTATCAAGTATTGCTAGGTAGGTCATGGATCTTACAAGCAGATTGTTAGGTTGATATACCCGCTGGGCAATTGATCTTCGGTCGAGGTGCTAGACGTGTAGTAGTAGATGCCTATCGTGAATCTCCTCAAAGTGAGAGAGTTCCTCTATCTTTGTGTCAGAATTTGATACGCTAGATGCTCCATCTGCTAGTGAGATGTCATCAAGTGGAAATCCCAATGAGGGGTCCACTATAAAGAATATCTATCAGGACCTTTGAATGAGCCAATAAAGGGTCAAGAGAGTCTAAGGGATGCGGATGTAATTGAGCTCGACCTTGGTATGATGAATGATTCACGAACCAATTAAATTAGGGTCCATGCTCAGTTCTGAAGAAAGGAAGGACTATGTGTCCTTGATTCAAGAATTTTTTATATTTTTGCTTGGAGTTATGATGAGCTGATAGGCATTCCTCTCATGGTTGTTAATATGATTCCTTTGAAGCAAGGTGGCTGCCTTGTACGATAGAAAGTAAGGTGTATGCCTTTCTAATTAAGGGATGGGCTATTTGAAGAATTGACAAAAATATGAAAAGATGGCTTGATATTTCCAGTTCAACACACAAAATGGTGTTCACCAGTCATTATCAAGAAGGATAAGAACAATGAGATTCGGCTTTGCATATATTTGAGAGAGCTTAGTAAGCAGACTATTAAGGATTACTACTCGTTGCTTTGCTGGATATCACCAGATGGCTATTGCAGAGGAAGAAAAATTGAAAATGACATTTATTACGATCGTTGGTACCTTTGCGTATCATGTGATGGCCTTTGGTCTATGCAATGAGCTTGGGTCTTGGCAACAAACAACTGGTAAGACCTTTGGTGATATCTCCCTAGAGGAGTTAAAAGTCTTTATTAATGATCTGGGGGTAGCCACCACAAGGGAGCAGCAATTGATTATTTTGAGGAAATGTTTTGAGCATTATAGACAATTCTACATTACTCTTAACCATAAAAAGTGTGTATTTGGAGTACCCTATGGGTTGTTACTCGGCCATGTGGTTAGTAAAATTGGTATTGTGAGCTGACCTTGAAAAGATAAAGGTTCTAGTCTCTATGAGCTCGCCACATACTCCAAAAGAGGTGCACAACTTTCTGTCATCATCAGTGGGATATTATTGAAGATTACACTCGCGGAAAGAGCATTGCCATTGATGAACCTTCTATCTTTTAATTGTCTGTTTGAGTGGAACAAGGCATGTCAAGTATCCTTTGAGGATGTGAAGTAGGAATGAGCAAAAGCACTAATCTTAAAAGCACCTAGAAGAGGTAAAGTTTTCTATGTATTTTCAGCAGCAACAATGCATAGTATTAGCTATTGTTTAGCTCAAATTTGGGAGGAGAAATGGTATCATCCAATTGCCTTTGCTAGTAGGAAATTGGGGATATCTGAAGTTAATTATACATACATGGAGAAATTGTGCTTTGGAATGGTCTTTGTGATGATGAAATTTAGGCATTATATTCTCTATGAGAAGATAGTATTCTTTACGAAGGTGGAAAGACTCAGATTATTACTGAACAAGTTGCAGCCGCCTAATTGGTTAGCAAAGTGGTTAATCACTTTGCAGGAGTTTGATGATGAGATTATGAGCAAGCCACTGAAGTTGCAAGGTATTGTGGAATGTCTTGTGGATTTCGGGGAGTCAAAGGAGATTTTGCTAAAGGAAGTGATATTGAAGGTCTATTAAAAATCGATAAAGCTTCCATCCCTTCCTGGTATGCAACTATAACTTATTATTTATCTACAAGGGGATTTGGGGTTGCTTTATCAAAGTTTGAAAAAAGAAAGATCAAGCAACAAGCATTAAATTTTTTTATTATAGTGGGTAACTTATATTGGAGTGGAGTAGATGATATCTATCATCATTGTGTAGTACTTGATGAGGTACCATTTATTCCTTGAGGAGTGTTATGATTCAGTATGTGGGGGACATTTTGCTAACTGGATTACTGCCCAAAAAGCTCTCAGTGCTGGATATTGGTGGCCATTGAGTTTCCAAGATTCTTTTAGTTATGTTAAGCACTGTGATGTTTGTCAAAGATAACACGATGCAAGGGAACATCATGTTAAAATATGCGGGATCTAGAGCATGGTAGATGCGGAAGCTATGGAGGTTGAAAGAGGAAAAAGAAACTCATGAAGACATTGAACCTAATAAGGACAAATTGTTACACAAATGAATTAGGTTCCAAGATTGAGACTTGGACTCATAAATACAATCTTGTGTATTGACAATGACATGACACTTTACTGGAAAGAAAAGAGTACTATCATTGCATTAGAAAAAGAGTGCAAGTACAATGCTTTATAGAAATTGAGTGGTGGTACTTTCTCTTATTGTGCATATGGGATTTTGGTCCTGAGCCCTCACTGATCCTCACAAAGGGATTGAAGTGGGTGTGATTGCAAATATCTCAATACCCCTCCTCAATCAGAACCAGAAGTACAAAGCGTATAGAGGCTTTAGTGAAAGAAATACCTACAAAGTGTGGGCACACCATAAACATGGAAAAACACCAGAGGCTGTCGTGCAGAAAATGCTAAGTGTGGGTACCACAAACATGATGGACATTCAAAGACTGTAGCAGGGGCCTCACAAAGTGTACAGAGATTGTAGTACAAGGCTAACTGAGGAGTTTACAAGTTTATGTTTGAGGCATTAAGGCTAGGAAATACAAAACTAAAAACATCTATTTGAAAAGAAGGACTGATGAGGTTTGTCCTTCTCCTAGTGTTGTTGTTGTTGTTGTTGTTGTTGTTCTTCTTCTTCTTCCTTTGCTCCGTCTTCTTCTTCTTCTTTGATTGAAACTAGATAGGCCTTTTGGGACCTCTTTTTGATGTCACAGAAGTCCGGTTCTAGTGTCTGGTCCTTTTGGAGAGGCCACAGAAGAGCTGATCCTTCTTGCCTTTGTACCTGTTGCCAACATATAATGCATGTTCATCTCTAGAGGTACTTGGTTCTTCCTTAGTTTTTAGCTTCTTTTCCTCCTCTAACAGTGATGCCTAGATATCAACAAGTTCAGGGTTTGATATATTAATTAGAGTTATTGATACATTATTGTATTCAGGAGGCAAACTCTTAAGTAGAACACCGATGCAAACATATTTTTCCATTTTAATGTTGATTCCTGCAAGTTGGGTTAGAAGTCCTTCCATGTAATTTAGATGTGTGGAAAGTGATGTGCTGGACTTCATTTCAAGCCTGAAAAACTCAATCAAGAGACCATGCTTTGATGATTTAGACTGTGCACCGAATAAAGTGTCAAGTCTCTTCCATGTATACATTGAAGTCTCATAGTTATCCATGTGGTGGATATAGATGTCGTCTAGCTCCAGTTTGATAATGGCCTAAGCCTTATCATCATTATTTTGCCAAGTGACAACAAGATCCGCATCACGAGGCTTCTTTTCTTTTCCAGTGGTAATGGCCTAGAAGCCCTTCTTCATTAGGATCAGTTTGATGCGGGACTGCAAGGTATGAAACTCGACTCCTTTGAAACGTTGGAGAATCTTTGCCCATGTTAGACTTGAGGGATCATCATCAAATCATCTTTAGACTTATCAAAAAAATCTGGGACCTTCAGATTTGAGTGGCAGTGGGTTGTTCTAGTGGCAGAAGCGAGAAAATGATGAGATTTTTTAGCTTGGTGAAGTTTGGTTATGGAGTCATAGTTAGGGTTTTTGAGGGCAACCTAGTTTTTTGACATTACAGGAGCTACACTTAATCATTTTAAATTTTTTAAAATGGAAATTTAGCTCTCTTCATGCTCTACCAAAGCCCCATGATGATGCTCAAGAGATTGATGCCCGATTCAAGCGCGCAAGGCGGACGACAACAACAGGCGTAATTTTCGTCAGCTTTCCATGATTTTGTCAATGCTGGTCGTAGTGTGCATCAATCCTGGTGTTTTTTGTAATAGGATGGAGCGCTTAATGTCGAGGAAAATTTGCTTAGAAGACATCATGATCAATGGTGGCCTATAGTGAGAGATCCACAAGCTCCAAGATGCCTAGGTATTGCATGGCTATGGAGGCTACATAATAGAACTTGATGTGTCACATTTAATACATGTAGCCAATATTGACCACCCGTTTTGGGGGCAAACTCCCTTCGAAAGGCTTTGAAAAATAAATCAATGGTAGTATGGTTCTAGCCTCTAGGCCGTGATACCATGTGGCAGCTCTTCCTTTGAGAGTCATATTAAAGATTATCATTAGATGTCATTCATCCTAGATGCGACAATTGAACATCAACTTTTGGAACTCATTAATGTGTAGTTCCGCATCCTCCTCCACTAACTCATTAAAAATGGGCAGGGGGAAACCTAGGGTTGGCAAATCTGTTGTTCCAGCAGGTATGGCAATAGGTTGTGCCACCAGAGTAACAACTGGATTTGCTACTATTACAGGGGTTCGAACAACTGAAACTAGAGGTCCACTCGAAGTGGAGGGAGTGCTTTGGGGGGGGGGGAGAACTAGAGCTTCCTCCCCCTAATGGACTATGTGCTGAGCTAGGGTTATTAAAACTATGCCCTTGCAAAGCTATTGGGCTGCTCGTTTGTGGAGAGTATCTTCTATTTATCTCAGCCCATCATCTAGCTTGTTCAACCCTCTCTTACTTTTGGAGCTCCGCTTGACGGTCTTGTGAGTTTAGCTCACTAATTTCTGGCATACACAAGATGATAGGTCCCAATTGACCAAGGCACGAAAACCGCCCCTTGTAGGTAGCTCCTAGAAAATGCACCACGTGTTGTGACCTAAAACGGACCCAACACTGGCTCTCTAGCACTAGCGACCTCTAACACACACAAGACACCCCACACAACCTCACGACCTCCTGGAGCGTCTAAGGGACATGCTACACTAAACTCTAATATCGATTCTGCATTTGTAATAGGGCACAATCCAATGTTTGTCTTCCCCTACTCCTCAGAGGGAGATCCCATACACATTGGTATTAATATACCATGTATCACATACATAGGAGGCAACCTCTCGGTTGAAACACCGTAGCCTCACTGCAACTCTCCTACATCTCAAGGATTCGCCCTCTGATGCGCTGCTTCAACATAAAGAGCAAACGTACAAGCTCCACTTTTCTGTATATTGAACGATCTAGGAGTTGATATTTCCTCACTAGACTTACCCCAAGGAATCGCTCATCTATCCTACACCAAGGACTTTCTCACACTCTCAACGTTGGTCAATGTTTGGCATACAAGTGCTATGCATCTAGGTTTTTATACAATGTGGCAAGCAAAATGCAAAAGAGTATGACCACTGTGCTCAAGCATTTACCATTAAATATCAGCACAGTGGAGTGAAAAAATCAGCCCTTCAATGATTTTCAATCTATGCATTGTTGCTACGTTGTTAGAGACTAGCACCGAACTTAATCGTGCTACTAGTCTATTTAACTTAAGTAAGCAATCACCCTATATGACGTGTACAAAAAAATATTAGACTTTTGCATCATTTTTATCACTTAAACGCTTCCACAACCCCTCTTTTTCCCCTATCGTTTATGTGTTGCATCGTTGCATAGGTGTAGGGTTTGGTTTTTTATCATTTTCAATGTATAAAGAAATAAAAACTCACTAAGACATACAAACAAGGATGATTTGAGACTATACCTCATGCCTCAACCTTTCTAAACATCCACAAACATTAATCATATTTTTCCTTAAATTTCTATCTCAAAAACCCTAATTTTCTCTATTTTTAACTATTTTTTGCTATTTATTTGCTCAAAAAACTATGGAAATTTGGAGTTCTTAGTTTCTACTGATCAAAACTACTTATCTCCACTTCCATACCAAGTTTTTGTTAATATGAACTCAAAACACCCAATGAAACCCCAAATTTTATCATTTTTCCATAAAAACCACAATTTAGGGGTTTTGCGTGTGTTGCGGGAAATTTATGTCATTAAAATTTTTTATTTTCATTATGATTTTAGAGGGTATGTAGCATAAGAAACCACGAACAAAGATTATCCAGCATTTCACTTAAGCATTTTTTCATAAAAAACAAAGAGAACACATACCTACACATAGAGACCCCGAATTCGGACTGTAAGCCGTGCTCGTAAGGCCGTTGATGCTTCTCTTTTGCCGCTAATGCACTCCCTTGATCCAATCTAAAACCTCTACTACTCTGTCAACATCATTGCATCCAAATTTGTCATCAAACCCCACCCCCTTCCTCTCTTAAATTCATACGCATGAACAAGCATTAAGAGGAGAGAGGAGAGAGAAAGATTGGTTTTCATTATCTTTGCATAGTACATCATTCTCGGATCAGATTTCAATGATGGAGAGTGAAGATCAGATGCAGCTCGGGCCCTCTCCATATCGATAATCTCTATCAGTTGAAAAATGCCATAATCTCCCCCAAAATTGGCCACATGACAAAATGCGGCCCTGCCTTCATGACATTTCATTTTGTTGAGATTAGCATTTCAATAATTGAGCTTTAAGCTTAAAGTTGCAAAATAACTAGTTCATGACTTTCTGTTCACGCACTGCATGTAAGTGGACATTCTGATTTTGAGGGCCCAAACGAACTTGGAATTGAAATCCGACTGGCCAGGCGGCTACTTGCCATCGAACTCCATCATCTTGGCCTTCTGTGCACACTTCCCGCCTCTTAGATTCAATAGCCGCTTTATAATGCCAAACCTTGCAAAGATTAAATGGGGGGTCAAACGACCTCCAATCGACGAACCGAGACTTGCATTGGATTCCTGATGTCGAAATGTATCTAGGAAAACTCCAACTCAGTCATCCGCTACTATTTGATTTTTCATGAAATTTGGCTCTTTAACATGTCTCGGCCATGGTTTCGCTTCAAAGCGGGCTCGAATCGCTTCTAGATCTCGACTCAAAGTCGGCTCCTAAAATACAGCTCTCCATGACTTGGCCCTAGGAACCTACCAAGTTGTCACATGGCAATAATCAACTGCTCCTAGAAGTATATTCTATCTCACTGCCTTTTGACATGCACTAATAAACTGGTCCCTATTGATCGAGATTCGAAAACCGCCACTTATTAGTGGCTACCATAAAATGTACCATATCACAAGACCTAAAATGGGCCTGATACTGGCCCTATGGCACTAGTCAAGCCTCTACTACACACCTCAAACCACCCCACATAGCCTTGCAACCAGGAGTGTCTAAGGGGTATACTACCTAACCTCGAATACTAAACTTTTGCATTTGTACGGATTGTAGTCCAATGGATAATCCTTCCCCACACTCCTCAAAGGGATTCCTAAACATATTGGTGTTATACGTCACATAAGCACACACAAAGGGAGCACCCCTTAGCTGATTATCATGGCTCAACTACGACTCTCCTACACCTTGGGGATTGGCCTTGAGATGCGTTTTGAATACATAAAGTATATTCAATACATAATCCACTCTTTTAATTGATCCATCCAAGAGATAATAGATAATCTTTACTTAATATTTCCTAAGGAAAGAACCACTAACCCTATACTTTAGGGTACCTCGCACTCTCAACGTAGGTTATCCTCCATGAAAACAATTGCTATGCACATAAGATTATACCATGTGGTGTGTGCAATGCAATTGTATATGACTACTATGCTCAAACAAGTTTATTCATTAACAATTAGCATTGTAAAAGTGCAAAAATAGCTCTTTTCATGCCTTTCTTCTAAACAGTGATTGATGCATTGGTTAGCGCTAGTATACTGAGCATTCTCTTGCTACTAGACCCTCTTAACTTTAGAAAACAACATACCCTATATGCCATGTATTATAAAAATATTAGAATTCAGCGTACTTTAAACACTCAAACCCCCCTCCCCTTCTCCCCACCTCTTAATGTTATGCATTCGGTGATAGGTTTGGGAACATTTTTCATGTATCTTTCTTTCATGAAAGCAATAAAGACCCACTTTAACATAGAGATAGGGTTGTGAACTGAGGCTAAACCTCATGCTTCAACTCTACCATAGATTCACAAATATAAATCTTATTTTCCTCTACTTTTTAGATGCAAAAAACTTATTTTTATTATTTTTACTATTTATTTATAGATAATTATTAATATTTAATTATTTATTGATTTAGATTGATTGATCTTATTAAGAATGATTTTCTTATCATATTTCAACCCATAAGAACACTATATGCACAACAAAACTCTAAAAAACACATAATTTCTCTTAAACCACAATGTTGCGAGTTTTTCGTGTTTGGAATAAAATTATTAGATGACTAAGTTTTCTTGATTACTTTAACATTACTGATAAATTAGAGCATTGGCAACCAAATACAATCATTTTCAACCATTTCCAACCAAAATTTATCTCATAAAACAATGAAATCTACAACTTACTCATGAAATCGTACCTTATGACATATGTATCTCGTAATTGGAGGCCCGCTGACACTTCACGACAGCTGCTAACGATCTGTCCCAACTTGGATCTATGTTGCTTTATACTCCCGTTGTCGTGCCGCTATGGAGACACAATGTGAAATACTCTAGAGTGCATCATCATTTGACTTTCTTATTGATCTAGAGAGTCAATGCCATGTTAGTCATTAATGTCAATGTCCATAGTATGGATGGTTCAAGAATACTAGATTTTTGGACAAGTTTAGCCTATTTTTGATATTTTGGATAGTATTTCTTGTAAATATCCCAAAAAGCTATAGAAAACTTCTAAAATAGGGTGACATGCAAAAAGTAAGTTGCTTTTTTAACCAGTTTGAGAGATTTCATGCAAAAAGAAAGACTGGCAAAATCGCGCAACGCACGATCGTAGTTTACAGGTAGCAAACAATACTCTGAATTGGGAGAAGAAGAAGAATTGATCTGGAAGAATCATGACCAGGTGTCCTTAGGTTTTACCCCCTTTTGGAGGTAACGGAACCAATAGATTTGCGGTCAGAGTAGCAAAGTACAAGCTAGTGTTTTATGCACTTTTTTTGTCTATAAGGGAGATCCATGAGATCTAATGCTTGGAGATTGCTTCTGAGTAGTGCCAGACAATGAATTTTCTTATCTTCTTAGGTTCTATCAATACATAGTGCTTTTGATTCATTGTGCTTTGTCTTTATCTTGTGTATCTCTTGTCTATTCTTTTTCTTCTCTTCTACCTCCTATTCTCTACTTCCTTCTATCTCTGATCCCGAGTGGATACAACCTTTCAACTAAAACCCCTCCGACATCACATCATCCCACGATCAAAAACTTTCATCTCAACCCACCCCCTTCTCTCTTGCATTAATCCAGGGAAACACACAATAAGAGGAGAGAGGAGAGAGAAATAATAAAATTAGATCTTTTGATTGAATGCATCAATTCTTGATCAGATTGGAGCAATGGATGGTGAAGAAAATCAATATCTTTCTGCCCTCTTCATTCCTTCTGATTCCATTGGCTGTTTAAAATGCCATTTTTAATCAAATTTGGGGGAGTCCAGAAAAACGGTGCCTCCCCTACGTTTCATATTTTGTGTCTTTTCAGTTGTCATGAAGTTAACAAGCTTATTAAGCTTTTAAACAAAAGAAACTAGTTCCAACTCTCTTATTGCACTTGGCACAAGTGGTTTTCTGTGTGTTGGCGGGGTAAATGAGCTTGGATTTGAGATTGGACCGGTTGGCTGGCTTCACATAACCTAGCCTCCATCATACATATTCCAGCTCTTGGATCACATATCTGCTTTATAATGCCAAACCTTGTGGGAATTAAATGGGGGGTCAAATGGACTTTAATCGATGAATCGAGACTTGCATTGGGTTCCTAGCATCGAACTCCATCCAGGAAAACTCCAGCTCATCGATCTGCAATTGTTTCATTTAGCATGAAAAATTGATCTTAATGCCTCTCGGGCCACTTTTCTGCTTCAAAATTGGGCTCTAAAATCTGCTCTCAATAGTGGCTCTTGTAACATTTCATAGTAGACATACCTCTTGGAAGGGGTATCCATGATTAAAGAGGGGTTATGGATGGTTATTCTTGATTATTCCAATGTACTATTGAAACTAAATTGCAACATTGATGCAATGCTAAGTCGTTTCAGTGTTTAAAAATATTGATTCAGCTCGCTAGTTCTAATAACTAACATGCTTCTTCTTGCTTTGGATACCTTAAGCAAACGTGTTAAGATTTCAACAATATAAA
This sequence comes from Lygodium microphyllum, assembly GCF_053477565.2. NCBI lineage: Eukaryota > Viridiplantae > Streptophyta > Polypodiopsida > Schizaeales > Lygodiaceae > Lygodium > Lygodium microphyllum. The sequence continues at coordinate 118,938,481 of NC_141149.1, read as the reverse complement.
TATATTCCTTAATGATTTTATGAAAAAATTTAGTAAAACCTAAAAATAAGTTTATTTGCCTTATGGTCTCCGAAATAGGCCAATTAAGCATCACTTGTACCTTTTTGAGATCAATAACAACTCCATGTGAAAGAACTTGCACTAGGATAGTTTGGCAAATGATTGCTCTCATCTTAAGAGACATAAGATAATATGCAAGTATTTGGTATAGTCCTCCAATGACTTACTATAAATAAGGATGTCATCGATGAAAATAACTATCCACTTTCCTAGATACAAATGAAATAAGCATTCATAATCTATTGGAAAGTTACTGAAGCATTGGTCAATCCAAAAGGTAGGACCAAAAATTGATCATTTCCACACTGCATTCAAAACATAGTTTTTGAGATATCCTCCAAAGCTATCTATATCTGATGTCTCCAAACCTTATATAGATTTTGGTGAAATAGCGTGCACCACAAAGCTAATCTATAAGATCATCCATTCTTGGCAACATATATTTATTCTTGATGATCACCTTATTGAGACCTTTGTGATTGACACAAAGTCGCATCATGCCATCCTTGTTTTTGGTGATAAGGATAGGTGCACCCCATGGGAATTTAATTGGCTCAATATAATCTTTAGTCAAATAGTCTTGAAGTTGCCTAGGTATCTCATCCTCCTCTTTCTCGGGGCTAAGCCTATAAGGTTGTTGTGAGATGATATGGCTACCGGGAAAATTTTTAATCCTATTGTCTAAGGCTCAGTGAGATGGCAAAAGTTCATTGAGAAACTCAAATAAGAAACATTTGCATACTCATGTAATATCAAATTCAAATACTCACTTACATTTAAACTCATATTAAGATTATTATTAAAAGAAATTGAATTACATTGATTATCAAAAAATTAAACTTTTTCAATGAAACAAATATAAGTAGTAACTGTTGGATCAGAAAAACACTAAGTAAAATCCATTGCTGAAATTATACGTATATTGTTTTCTATAATCCCGAAGGGTAAACAGTCCTCGATCACATGGAAATTGCCATCAAGCTCAAAAGAAAGTACATGTTTTTGATAATCAATATACAATGATTATTTTTCAAAAAACCATGGCATGCCAAGAATGGCATCCACATGGTCAAGGATCATAAGTTGAAAATCCATGGTCCGATGGTACTATTGAATCAAAAGATCCAAGTATGGCACCACCCAATCCTAGCAATCCACCATAGGGCCCTCTATATATCAGACATGATAAACTAAGTCAACAGTGGATACTGTGTGGAGTTTGTAGTCTTTGCATCAAGCGAGAATAAATAAAGTAAGTGAATAGGTAAATCTTTGAATACTTGCAACCCCAAGTTTTTCTTACCCATATCAAGCTCAAATAATTTTCGACAATTTTCAATCCAATCATTGGTATGAAACGTTTTCAAAAAACAAGTTGAAAATCAACTCAAGTTGCCAGCTTAGGGTATAAACCAACCCATCAAATTCCCTATAACATGATTTGTATCAGCCTAATGTACTTAGCATCATCGAATTGATACAAATCAAAATACACTTTTCATTTGGCTAGCCATGAGTTAATGTTCATTTCATCACATTACTTCTTCTCCCCTTTAAAGGGATCATGTTGGAATTGGAGAGGCAACATCCTCATGGCTACGGGCACAAATGGAATTCTTTAACCTCACCTCACATACTTAGTGGAAGAAAGAAGTGTTATATTCCATTCCACCCAAATCTCACAAATACTCATGAAACAAAGGTCCTAATGATGTTGACCTAATAAACAAACCTTCTCTCAACTCGAGGAATCCTTCACGACCTTCAAACTCACCCAACCACCTTTTCCACTCATCCTGAGGTTCATAATCCGGTGATAAAAATCCCAACTCTCGTGTGTGCAACGAATAGTGCATGCACTATACAAGGTGCGCTCTCAAGTGTGCATGCATCTAAGATTTATTGCATATAGCTGCAATGGGCATCATGCCATGTTAGTGCTCAAGTATGGTGCAATAAGTGCATTAACCCAACCCATGGCATGGAAGTAGTTGATCAAATCAAGAGATGACCCCCGAGTGTAGTGTATTCAACAAGTGCAAAATGTGAAGTGCTATAAACCCATAGTCCCCATTATCTGTGAAGACCTTGGCAAGAACATATACCTGCTTCAGAATGTCTAGTAGCTATCATCAAAATCCTGCTCCAATCCGTTTAGAAAAACATCAATCTTGACTAAGGCTATCAATATTTCAAGCTCAAAACATCCAAATAAAATGATAAAAACAAATCCTGCTCTAGATAAACATAAAAATCCAGCTTACAAAACAATAAAACAAATAGTTACACAAACAACTAAGCCAAAGAAATCCTATCTATCTAATGTTTAACTAGGGGTTTTCAATTTACACAAAAGCTCTTGACATATTTAGCCCTTCCCATAGTCTTCAAGCATTTATGCATAGTAGTTGCTTTCATAAAACGATAAAACATTTACAAGCCAATCAAAAATCAAGTCCAATGATCTATCCCCAAGCTCCTCATCAAGCTCAAAATCTAAGAAAATCAATGACACAACTCTCTCAAGCAACTTCTCGATGAGCCAAAAACCATGCATAAAATTCCATTCAAAATCAAAAAAAAGTCCTAATCCAAAACCCCCAAAACAACCCAGATTGTTAATGAAAAACACATCATCTACAACAATCCATATATCCCTCCCATCCACCCTAAGAGAGCATGACAATTCTAGGGTTTTTGAATAAGGTTTCAACCCTTCCTTTATTGCAAATTTAGCTACATCCGCACAAACATCCAAACAATTAGAAAAGTCATTAGAAAATGCTAGAAAAGGGTTTTTCTCCTGACCAAACTCATCAAGACATGGGGCCTCTCCAAGATAGCCATTCAAACCATTCATATCTTCAATAAGACATGACTTCAACTTGTTAACACTACATAAAGAATGTTTAACCCCTTTTATAATATCTTCACAAACAATCATAGGATAAATCTCACAAGAAGCTTCAAAAGCATCATGAACATAAAAACTAGGCAACAAATTAGGGTCATAGGCCTCATCCAAATACTCACAATCTCCAATCCTCAACTTCCATCTCACAATCTCTTTCAAACTTATTTTGCCTAGTTTTAGATGTTTCTTGCCTCAATGTTTTAATTCTTTTCATAGCCTTACTCAAGTTTCCTCTCATATTCTCATCAATGTCACTCTCAAGATCCTCAAAACCCCAATCACAATCATCACAATAATCATTAAAAACTCTAGGAGAACTTAAAGAGGCTACAAGAATTTCACAAGAAGTTTTTTGTTCTTCATTATTGGCCAAATCAATCATACAAGCATCCACACAGACATCATGAAGTTTGAGGGTATTTCTACTCAAAACAACATTAGCAACTTCACAAATAAAAGCCTCTCCTAGTTACAATAAACCAAATAAAACTCATCAGAATCACACACAACAACATCATTACATTAAGAGTCAAAATCCACAATCTCAATAGCCTCTTGATCAATCCCTACATCTAGAAGCTCAATACCATACTCAACCACTTCAACCTCACTAGACAACAAATCTGAATCCTCAAATTCATTATTAAACCTTTTAATTTCTAAGCCCTCCCCCTCATGATCTTCTAAAAAACTCAAGAAATCCTCCTCAATTCTCCCTTCATCTCTCAAACAGTCAGATCTATCATCAAGAAATTCTTGATTGTCTTTCCTCTCCCCATCTCTCTCAAGATTTACTAACTCTATTGCAATGGATGACACTTCTCGATTAGAATCACTTCCAAAAATTTTATCCTCACTATCATCTTGCTCAGTTGTAGTGATAATCAAATGAGCCTCCATCATTACCCTAATCATAACCTTCAATGACAATGGGCATAGACTATTCCAAATCAAGAGATTGAGACCACATCTATCTTTCACCAATTTCCTTATTAAGAACTTGGTTTCTTTGGTGAGTTTCAACTAGTGATCCTTGCTTCTTTCTTGTTGGTTCAACTAGCCTATGAGTGCCCGTTGTCATGCCCCTACATGGAGACAATGTGAAAAACCCTAGAGTGTATCATTTTCCATCTTTCTCATTAATATAGAGAGTCAATGTCATATTAGTCATTCATCTTAGTGTCCCTAGTAAAGACTCTTTAAAAATATGGGATTTTTGGACTATTTTAGTATTTTTTGATATTTTGGATATTATTTTTGTAAATATCCTAAAAAGGTGTAAAAAACTTCTAGAATATGGTGACATGCAGAAAGAAAGTTGCTTTTCAACCAATTTTGGAAAATGTCATTAAAAAAATAAGGGCTACCGGATTCAGGTAGCACGTGATCACAATATTCAGGCACAACAAATAGCACTCTAGACGACGTGAAGAGGGAAGGAGTGATTTGAGAGAATTATAACCAATCATCATCCTTGAGTTTTAGCACCCCTTTTGAACAGAACCATCAAATTTGGTATTTGAGAAATAGAGAAGAAGCTATTGTTTTGTGCACATTTTTTGGTATAATAGGGAGGTCAAGGAGATCAAATTATTGGAGATTGCTTCTGAGTAGTAGGAAACATTATCTGGATAATCCAAGAACCATTTGTCTTGGAGTTTAGACATCAAACTATCAGCTTATGACTGCTATAGAAACTAGGAATACACAAGGGTAAAGTGTGTTTGGAGTCCCATACAAGGCTTTTGTTCCTTGGGAAATAACTGATCTATTTCAATGCTCTTTGGGACATACAATAAACAACTAGCCCCTATTAACCAATATTCAAAAATTGCTACTTATCAGCGGCTCCCAACAAATGCACCACCTATCGAGACCAAAAATGGGCTCAAAACTAGCTCTAGGGCTCTAGTTGTGGGCTCCTATGCTCACCAAACTACCCTCATAGGATCGCGGCCAGGAGCATTTGAAGGCTATATTGATCTAGCTAAATCATGTATTTGTATTGATTTGTAGTCCAATGATTCTTCCCATCTCAACTCCAATAGAGAGAGTATCCAAACATTTAGGTGCCTAGCACCTCATATTACATACACAAAAAGCTCCTCCCCAACAGATTTGTGGCTCCTATGGCTCTCGAACACCCTAGGGATTGGCCCCATGATGTGCCATCTAAACATAGAACACATTTATAATATTGTCCACTCTTTTGATAAAGCATTCTAGGAGATGTTTCTAGTTTCCTCACTTAATCAATTTCTAAAGAAAATCGTTCTATCCTATAGCTTGAGAATCCCTATATACTTCATTTAATGCACAAGCACTTGTATTTTCATGTAAAATTCATGAAATTTAAGCTTTTGTATGTATTCATTTATTATGTAGGGCGTTTCTAATGTTTCACGGTATTTTTCTCATAAAAACACTCTTTAAACAACCACTTTAACACATAAATGGATGTAGACCCAGGGTAACCTCATGCTCTATAGCCATTATATACTCATGGATCTTCACTTAATTTTTAATAAAAATTTTCACCCTTAAACTAACTATTTTTATTTAAAATCTATTTTTATTAAATTTTTATTATTTATTATAATACTAATTACTATTTTTATTTTTACATTTATGAAGCTTATATGGATTGTGATTTAGTATTACATTCAATATAACTCCACAAGAACACCATTTGAACCATAAAAATCCATGAAATTATCATTTTTCTACTAAATCTCACATTGCACATTTTATGATTTTGATTCCATTAGATGAATTGCTAGAAATTACTAATTATTCTATAATTCTAGGCATATTCAAGCATATGCCACTATTTCCAATATTTTTTTATCGTAAGAACAAAATATTCATCATTAAATTCAACAAAAAATTGCTTATGATACTATAATTCACATATGCACGCATCGTATTTCGAAAATGGGAAGCCACCTGCACTGATGCTTATTTATAGTTGTTGAAGTCTCTTTTGCAATTTCTTGATCCATCCCTCACATTTCATCACAAATTGACATCTATTCTCCCTTATTCTCTCAGTCCATATGAACCACATTTATGCGAAGGATTGCAAAAATCAATATTTCCATGGATTGGAGAGGAACTAAAAAAATGGTGCCTTTCCCCTCTCCCCTGGTCCCCCACCCCCAATTCATCATGCTTTTTTTGTGTTATCTACATTAGTTAATCTTTAAAATAAGTGGTTCACTTTCTTGCATTCACACCCTCCTGCACAAGTGGTTTTGATTCTTCGGATGGAGGGGCAAACAATGTCGGATTCATGATCTATTTGGATGGATGGCTTTCTAGCATCAAAATCTATTAGGTTGGCCTTCGTCACTTACTTTTTGTCTTATGGATCAAGTAGCTACTTCATAACTCCAAACCTTGCAATTATTAAATTGAGGGTCAAACGGACTCTAATCGATGAATGGAAACTTGCGTTGGATTCTTGGAGTCAAAATGCATCTAGGAAAACTCCAGCTCCTTGATCTGTGATCATTTTATTTTTCATAAAAAATGCCTCTTTTACGACTCTCAAACCACTTTTGTGTTGTAAAGTCGATTTTAAAATTAGCTCTCATGAAGATCTGCTTAATAGCTTGCCAATGAATTGCACATGGGCTGTGCATAAACCTAGTCACTTGAGATATTGCAAATTGTATGTCAATGCATGTATTGTCAAGATCAATAAGTCATCCAATAGGCTCATTGTTAATTGCAACATCAATCATCTCACTACCATCATGCATAGAAAGCTTCAGCCCTAGCTTCATCAAGGTACTCATAGGTTTACAATCCTATATGTTTAACCTATGTAGAAGCTATTTCACATATTATGATTATGACATGATGATACAATGCTGATTTTGGGTGAACTGGGATCAGGTTGACTAAAGAGAACATTTTACCATAGACACAAATAGAAAATGGAGAGTGTGCATCTTGGCCAATTATCATTTCATGTCCTTAATTTGAGCTTGGAGTATTGTGACTAGCAACAAATCTCCATCAAATTTAATGGAAGAAGACACTTCGAGATATCGCCCATGCATGTGTTTGGGTTCATGTTAGGAGAAGTTGGACAAGTATCCTCAATGTGTTGAAGTTTGATAGAAATGGGTGCATTGAAGGGAGATACATTGAGAGAAGCCATGATGATGAGAGAGAATGTATAAACCGAGAGAGGATTAGATGATTGAGAGAGATCACAAGAATAATTGTTGATTAGAGTTGAGAGAGAAACATGACACTATGAAGAATAGGATAGTAAATAGAGTGTATTTAATGGAGATTTATTCAATCATGTGTGTGTGTGTGTTGGGAAAATTAGGTGGTAGCTTAAGGGTTTCCTTTTATCCTTAAATCAACTGCTCAAGTTGTTGATTGAAAAAGAGACAAGTGATTACAAAAGTATAGGAGAGTTAAAATTAGGCAAGGCTACATGACAAAAGAAAGATGAACACATAACCTCCCAGTATGGGTAACCCAAGTTACATAAATTAAAAGTATTGTTTCTCTCATTCACGTCTTCCTACATAGGAACTTTGGAGAGATCATAGCCTGCCATTTGACTACATAGTTTGATTCATAGCCACCACAAGTACAGACCTATATGTCCAAATGACTACCTCTCTCTCACTGTCTCTATGCATTTGTGCCATCTTAGATTGCCCACCACAATAGCTCTCTCTCTCTCTCTCTCTCTCTCTCTCTCTCTCTCTCTCTCTCTCTCTCTCTCTCTCTCTCCCCCCTGTGCATTATCTTGTGCACCTTGTGATGATTTTTTCCCCTCCTTGATATGTTCATTTCTCTCTCTCTACATGGTATTAGGCTGCTTTACAATCTTTCTCTCTCCCTGTTTCAATGAGAAAAGTTAGACTATATCAGTGTTTCACTCTCCCCAGACTAATTCATAGTTATTCTCTCTCCCTGATAAGATTGACAATAAAGTTTGTCCTGATATTAAATATAGTGCTAACATGAAAATTAATAGTAGCATCAATGCAAACATTAGATGTTAATATGATAGTAACACTTACTATCACCTTAATGTTAAAATTAATGATGACATTAACATTAAATTTTAAATCGACAAAAATCAATGTCAATCAAAATATTGATGAGTATTCAAACTTTAAGATTTCAACTTCCAATGATGGTTTTCCATAGCCCTCGATTAACAATTCCTTGGACTCCAATAATTAGAACCACTAAAATTCTTGTGCACAAGTATCCCCCCAAAATAGAACTTGAGAGTGAGTACTAGATAAGAAACATAAATTGTCATTATATCCACCACCTGTAACACATGTTCCCCCCCCCCCCCCCCCCCCAACCCCTATCCCCCTAGTTGAATGTTGTGGCCCCTATGCTTCTCATACACACCATGGATTTGGCCCCAAGATGTGCCGTCTTAACATATAAAGAACAACGAAACATAGTCCGCTCTTTTTATATTTTTAATGATCCAAGAGATTTAGTATATCCTCACATAACCTTTCCTCGAGATAACTACTCTAAGCTACAACAAAGGAACCTCTTTTGCTCAATCATAGGTTAATACTTCAATAGATAGGTGCTATCCATCTAAGAGTTTTTCTTTGATACCATGCTTCATGCATATGTAGTGTGTCATGCCCTAGCAAGCTCAAAATAGTTTTAACTAACAATCAGCTATGTGTTGTGCAAAGACATTGTTTCCATGCTTTTCCCTAACGTAGTGCGGCATTTAGAAGATGGAATTGGCATAACTCGTGCTTTCAATCCTTTAAATATTTGACGAGACCTAAATTCTATACTTCAAAGCACAATCATTTATTTTTTCATGGAAAAAAACTTGGCATTTCAGTCTCATTGCATATTGATTTGTTCTATTGCATTCTTTATGTTATAAGGCATTTAAATCACCCCCAAAATGGGCATTGCAAATGGGTATAGACCGAGTCTAAACCTCGTGCCCTACAGTCTATCATACATCCAGACATGTTCTACTTTTTTGGATTTAAAACTTACTTTTACTTCATTTGTCTCTATTTTTTAAATTTACCATAATTATTTCTACTATAAATACTCATTATTTTGTAATTTTTTATCACACAATAGCAAAGACCAACCATGGCAATCAATGTACGCTATTTCATCCATATACAAAATTTCTTTATACAAAATTTATCAATTATTATTAAAACTACTTCATTTTGTGTGTTTTTCCATACTTTAGATAATGAATTTCTCATTAATGTGATATCAGATTCTATATTTTCTTTATGATAGGACTCAAACACATCACATACTATGCTCATATCGAATTTTATGCCATATATGCATCATTTTCATGATCAAACATAAAAAAGAACCAAAATTTCATTAAAAACAAGACTTATTGGGATCTCCCGTCTTCTGTATTTTTATAGTTGCATACATAGTTAGAAAATTGGTATGAATTCACGCTCTATTCAGTGTTGGTCATCACATATCAGCATTAACATCATGTCATCTTCATCCAATTCAAGCTAGACAATCATATCTCATTGACATCTCTTGATTATTGCCACAAGAATAGCCCATAAGAGGAGAGAGAAAGACTAGAAATGGGTATTTCTAACTAGGACACCATTTGCAAAGCTAGAGGCGGCAATGGAGAGCAAAAAAAAAGTGAAAGAATCATGACATAATTGATTGGTAGGGGTCTATTGAGGTTGCCATGGCCATCTCACCCCCCTTCTTCCCCATCTTGTAATGTTGTGCCCCCTCCTCTCCTCCTCCTTTTTTTCACCTCCCCAAAAAATGCCCCCCTGCCCCCTTACTCCAAATCCCTTTCCCATTTGACAATTTCTTGGCCTCTCACTCCTCAAGAATCCAATATCTCCCATGTCCCACATCCAAATTGTGATATGAAAAATTTTAGTTTGAGACTCTAGCACTACATGGCACTTAAAGTTATTGGTTTTGCCACTTGAAAAAATTTATAAAAATCCATAACCATATCAAGATTTGTCTTCAGATGGACTTTAAAATCCATCTTTGAATGACATTTAAAATGATTAGATTTGCCTCTGTTGCTTCTAGTGGGCTCGCATTTTTGTTTTAAAATGGCAAATTCTGACATGCTTTTGACCTTTTATTTGGCTTAAATTCCGCTCTCATTGGTAACCATGGAATAGGGGACTCAGCCTATTAAACCCACAAACCGGTCTACACACAAAGGAAACATGAACATCATCAAGCTCCTTCAAGTAAAATACACAACATAACATAGAACATAGCTGTCACCCTACCCCCTAGACATGAATTCCACGAGGGATAGGCCAAGCATAGTCCAACAAAAAGATCAAGAGTGAGTTGCTAACCAACTGCTCCAACACACAAACTGGCTAAAAGATCTATCAAAAAAGTCATCCTAAGTGGTGGTTTGACTTGCTTACTTGACCTAGGATGACCAGACCAAGAACTCCTACTAGGTGAGGACTACCTAGTTCACTTAGATTCATATCACATTCTTTATTCTTTAGTACTTGCTACTCGGGATGTGTAAAAATGAGGGAGCTAAGCATATTGTGACCCTAGGAGAACAGGGCATTGGCTAGTCTTGGTACCCAAGAACCTACTAAGCTCTCACAATGTGATATTAAATCCTTTTTTCTTGCTCACTTCTATTTTTGCTCCAACTAGCTTTATTTTCCTTTGGCTAGATGCTATCCCCAAGAAGGGGAGGCATTGGCCCCAGGTCTGATTTGTCCCTAGGAATCTACTAGGCCTTCGCAAGGCAATGGACGTCTACTCTTTTGATTTATTTTCTTTATTTTCTTATTTCAAGGGTTAGAATCCCTTTTTACACACCTCTCAATATTGTAGATTTTCCAAACATATTTATTATTTTTTTCTTTAATTCGTCAAGCTTCTCTAGCTCCCTCACAACCAATAGGAATTCCTAAAAATAGTTTCTTAGTAGGCTAGCAAGATAGGGTCACTAGGACTAACTCTAAGATAGAGATTTGTATACCTAATAATGTCTTCACAAGAGGTGGACAATTGCTCAAACCTCCCTAGACATACCTAACCTAATATTGGGACTTTATGCCTTGCTAGTCCTTGACAAAGAAAAACCATCCCCCCAAGTAGAGTGACACATTTTTCTTAAAGAGAAGGAACTTGGAAAGGAAATACATGACCTATACTAGCCATAAAAAGCATTCATGCAAAAATTGGTCCTCCTCCAGGTGCTTCTTCAAACCTATCTAGTGCAGTACTAAAACAAAGGACCATTAAATGCACCCACACCAAATTGACACATGGCCCTCTTGACATAATGAAATAAATCATTTGTGACTATAGCAAAAATGTGGTCCTGTTGGCCTAACAAAATAATTCAATACAAGTTATACGATACCCCCCCCCCCCCCCTTGGACTGATATTGTATGTACAATAAGAAGCACTATTCCAAGGAGAAAATAGGGCTCTCAGCATAAAATAAATGAGTCAAATTATGACCCATGCGTCCTGCATATAAAGCAAGAGGCATACGCATGAGATGCCGTCTAAGGAGCCTATGGGTCCATGGCAATAATGGTAGATGGATCTTGGCTACTTTCTATATCACCCAAACTAACCATTGCCTTCCATATAAAGCATGTTCAGATAAGAGTCCCCATATTCGACCAGGTCCAATCTCATCATTAAGAGATAGATTGGAGCCACGAACACATTTGAAAGAGAGATCTTCTTCATAAGCATAATCTGCTATTGAATTGAGGTGCATTGGTCACCATTAATTTTCTTCTAATTAAAACAGTTTTCAATATCTTCAAATCTTCCCTACATATCCATTGCAGTCTCTTACATCCACTTTGTTTTCTTGGGTATCCGATCCTATCCATCCTTTGGCATATGCTAGAGTATTAGTGTTTAGTAGATTTAGAGTCCACCTCATCCATATCCATGTCATCCTCTTCTTGTTCTTCCACACTGTCAAGGTTAATACATGTATCTAGCTCATCCAATTTATATGTCGTAGACTCCCTTTGCTTAAAGAGCTTGATCCATTTACTATCACTCATTTTGACCCTGTAACTTCTATATGTGAAGTTGGATGGCAACCAAAATTTGTAGGGGCCTTCCCCAAGTATAAAATCCACAGTAAATGGAAAACACCACCTCTCTTAGCAACATTTAGTCCCATTATCAAGGCTTTATATTTTTCCATATTGTTAACAAACCCTACCCTAAGGTAGGCAACTAATTTCATTGTGACTTTATGCCAGGGATCTCTAATGACTACGCAATGCTCCCTTTCTTATATTGTTACCCTTGAATTATCCATTAAAATACATTATATAGGTCCATAAAGGGTTCACATAGCCAACCATGGTCAATTCCTCTACTCATAACTATGATAATTAGAATTAAACATATTCAAAGGACGAATCAAAGGCTCCATCCTTCCTTCTTCATTGAAACTTATAGGGATACTCATCAAGATGCTCAAGTAGTGATGGCATAATACCTTAAATTTCTAGGCAAACATCACATCTTCTTGCTCAATCACCTTATACCCTTTTCTCCACCAAATGATGCTTCCCTAATCATATCTTTGTTCCAGGTATGGGTACTCCAGATAGGGAATAGGTTTGGGATCAATGTGGCATAGACTTGCAAAGCATTTGTCTCATTAGCATGCTTATAGATAAAAAGGCTTAATCTTGTAAAGATTAATCTTATTATTAAATTCAACACCTTTTAAGTTTGTTAATAATGTAGTGGACTTATTTTCACCTATTCTAACCATTTTATAGGGACCATCCCACTTAGATTCTAATTTTCTAAGAAAAATCTTCCTATGCACATCATAGTACATGACCAGTTGTTCTTTTTTAAAGGTGTAGTTCTTACTTTCATGTCATAAAGTTATTTCATGCGGTCCTTAGCCACCTCTTGATGTAATAAACTTTGAAGTTTAAGCTCATTGAGATGTGCTAAGCTCATAAATCATTCAAAAGTGCATCTTTATCTTCCAAAGAATAGTTAACCGCAAATATTATTGTAGGTAACTCGATCTCAAGGGGTAATACACACTTTTCTCCATAAAAAAATTTGAAGGAAGTGTGGCCAATGGCTCATTTCAAAGTCATGTTGTGTGTACGTACAACTATGTATAGTTTCTTGTCCCAATCTCATTTCTTTTTTGAGATGATCTTTGATAGGATTTCCACAAGCTACTTATTGGTACTTTCAACTTTCCCATTCATTTGTAGATTGTAAGGTATCATTTTATTATGCTTAATTTGCCAAAAGCTTTTGATCACCTTATCCAAGAAATGAGTTCAATGGTCCCAACACCAACTCTTTTGGCGGACAAAAATAACAGATTATCTATTCAAGAAGGAAGCTAGTAGTCTCCTTTGCATCATCATTCCTCACCACTCTCACTTATGATCATTTCATAAAATAGTCAGGTGGTACTATGATATAACTCTTTTGTGTAGAGGATGATGGGATAGTTGGAGCTACAAAGTCAATGCCCCACTTCTTGAATGGTAATAAAGCCATAATAGGAGTCAATGGGTGCTTTCAATTATCTTTACTATCATGTCTTTAACATACATCATATCTCTTTACATATACAAATGCATCCTGGAAGATGGATGGCCACTAGTATCTAGCTCATAAGGCTTTTTGTGCAGTTAACTATCTAGCAAAGTGCCATCCACAATCAAAGTCATGGCACTCTTCCAAGGTAAATGCAACCTCATCAGGCCTAACACATCGGTGATAAACATCATCTACCCCTTGCCAATATAGAGTTCTTGAAACAATCAAAGAAAACTTTAAGGCTTGTTATTTAATTTTCCTTTTCTCCACCTTAGACAAAGAGACTCTAGTCTCTTCAGTGGATAGATAATGCATTATTGCAGCATACCTAGATGGAATGGAGGTCATGTCTATTTCAAACAAATCCTCAAGGTCGTTAACTTCAACACATCTTTTTGCTCCCCAAAGTCTACAAGCCATTCTACAATGCCTTGCAATTTCAATGGCTTACTCTTAATCTCATAATCAAATTCTTATAAAGTGTTAATCTTTTTGCTAGGTGATCAAGCAATTGCAACTTGTTCAATAATAACCTCAAACCTTTTTCCTTTGTATAAAATACTACTTTCTCATATAGGATATAGGGTTTAAATTTCTTCATGGCAAAGATCATCCCTAGTTATAATTTTTCCATATAGGTATAAATAATTTTGGATACACCCAATTTATGATAGAAAATGCAATCAGATGATACAAATTCTCCTCCCATATCTGAGCTAAGCAATAGTTGATAATATGTATCGTGGCTCCCAAAAACACATAAAACATCTCACCTCTTTTAGATACTTTCAGGATTGACACTTTAGCCAATTCTTGCTTCACATCCTCAAAGGATATTTCATACATGTCACTCCAAACAAATGAATAGTGGAAGGATAATAAATTTGTCAATGGAAATTTCCTTTCAGTAAGTGCATTAATGAATCATTGATAATATTTGATTAACGATAGAAAACCATGCTCTTCCTTGGGATTGACTCTATTTTTTTTAAATTAATCAAAATTCCAATCGAACTAACCATATGGTCCAACACTAATCCATGGGATATCCTGAAGACACATTTTCTCACATTTAGAGCAATGCAAAACTTCATGTGGTGCTCAAAACACTTCCACAAAATTATCAATTTCCTTTTCATAGTGGTGGCTATCCCTAGATCATCAATGAAAACTTTTAGTTCTTCTAAAAAAATGTCACCAAAGGTTTTGTCAATCGTGCACTCCCAAGAACCTAGTGCATTACAGAATTTGAAGGCCATGAGATGATACACAATGGTTCCAAACATGGTTATGAATATCGTCTTTAGCTTGTCTTCCTCTATGATGGACATTTGATTATAGCTAGCAAAACATTCCATAAAGGATTACATTTTCCTAGTTGCTAGTTGGTCTAAGATTTAATCAATGAATGGCAATGAATAATAATCCCTAGGGAGTCCATCTATAAGAAATCATCTATATAAGGTGTGTTCAAAGGATATTAAGAAACACCCTTTCTTTACATGTTGTAAGGTCTTAAAATGACTCCTTTTACTTACTAAACTTACAATTTTTTTCAAATTGTAATTTAAAAATCCATTTTATAAATATAATGTTGTATATTTTACTAAATATAATACCCTTTCTTTTGAACTCACATGGTATCTTACATGTTCTATAGGTGGACTCTTCGAGAATAATCCTTAACTACTTGTTTGTTGAAGTCTCTAAAGTCAATAGATCTGATTATTCTTCTTCTTCCTTATAACCATCGATGAGCACCACTCAGTGTATTGCATGAGAAATATCAAGCTAGTCTTATGTAATTTCTGCAACTCTCCAATTAGCATGTTCCTTAACTCAAATGGCATGTGTCTCACTTAATGTTAGACACATTGACTTTTCTCTTTTTTCAAGGGAATAGTATGCATAGCTAAACTAGGGAAAATACCCCTCAATTCATCATAACTCTAAGCAAATATATCATGAAATTCCTAGATGAAGGACACATAGTCCTTCCTTTCTTCCATGCTGAGCATAGATCCTAATTTGATCGATCACGAATCATTTGATATACCAAGGTCTATCTCTATCACATTCGCATATTTGATTCTAATTTGACCTTCTATAGGCTCATTCATGATTACTTGATAAACATCTTTTGTAGTAGACTCCTCTCTACTAAAGGACGAAGTCTCACTACCAGAAGACCCCTTTAGCACATCCAATTTCGTTGAGGATATGGCTACTCTCTTACTTTGAGGTGATTCTCGCTAAGCATCAATTATAACTTGTCTGGCACCTCTATCAAAGATCAAATGACTAGTTGGTATGTTGACTTGATAGTCAGATTGCAAAATCCATGGTCTTCCTAATAGCACCGGGTAGCTTGGCCACCCTACAAAGCTAATGACCCTAAAGTCTAGGATACATTTGACATTAGAAACAACAATTACATGGAATTTGGTAATATAACCTTTTGGTTGTCTTCAACTATTATTAGCTATCCTTAGAATTATGGATGCATCTTTTTGGATCTCTAATCCTAGCCTCTCCATCAATTTTGAGCTCATAATGTTAACAGAGGATCTTGTATCAAACCCCACCAAACCATCTACTCTCTTGGGTCACTTCATAGGCTTATGTGCTGCTTTCTTGGCCTTCACTTTCTTCCTCATTGGCTTCTTACTTAGGTCTGCTTTGTCATTTGCAGCCTTCAAAGGACCAACTCACACATCATGTTTAAGAATTTTCTTGCTCTTATCATTTTGTTCAAGGGTTTCCTCAACATGTTTTACATTATCTTTATCTCTCTCTTTGGCCTTTTGATCTCTCATAATTACTCATAAATTAGAAATATCAATGCTATTAACATGTACTACTTCTATCAAACTTATGCTACTACCACTAGGCAACTCTTCAACTACAACCTTTCCTATGCAAAATCTGTTTTGGTCCCTCATCTTATTGAAAATTGTTTCCTTTCCTCAAATTAATAAGGTTTGATTGTCTATTTCCTTGTTGAAGGGGACTAATATTGCTCTAGCAACAAAGTGTTGACTAACTGGCCCAACTTTTTGCATGTATCACATTTAACATTGGGACAATTTTGAGGAAAGTGTTGACCACCATACCATTTATAGCTAAAATTTGACAAACCACCCTCTTTAAGGCATCAACTTCCTATTAAGTTTTGTTACTTCTTTAGGAACCTTACATCTACAACTATTTGTCTATATTATTTAGATATCATGATAGTATAATGCTTTAACATGTCCTTGACTTCCCTAAGAACATTTGACTTCCCCAAGAACGTTTTATGCACTAGACTTATAATGGTAATCATTCCTTGGCGTCCCAATGGCCTAACCACGTTTGTTAACCTTGATGATGCGAGTGGAAAAAAGAAAATTCAAAATAGGGAATAATGAGGAAAAATGTATTTCAGCAAACAAATAAGAGAGGAAAGGCCAAAAGTGCAAAAGGTCAAGTTGAAGATAAATGCACATTTTAAAATGCAAAGGCGTCACCATAATTTTGTAAAAGAGCGCTAGGTTCCCTCTTGTCCAAATGGTAAAATCTAGATGAGCATAGGTGAAGGGATAAGACAACTAGAAGGGAATAGGGAAAGAGGGCCTTGGCAAGATGCTTGGTCATGTAAAAAAGGGAATGGGTGCCCAAGGGATTTAGGGCTTGTATATAAACTCAAAAATTGAATGAGAAGCTCATTCTTTGTGTGTGGCTAAAGTGGCTTCTTCTTCTTCTTCTCTTCTCTCCTCCCCTTCTTGCTTGTGTGTGCTTGTGTTGAGAGAGGAATTGTGAGAGTGCGAGAGAGTGAGAGTGTGAGGGTGAGGCCCTAGAGAGGAGAAGCCCTCCATCTTCTCCTCTTTTCTTCTCTTCTCTTCTCTTGTCTCACATGCGGCTATGGAGGATGGAGTTTGAGGAAGGAGGCTTGAGGTTGCTTGTACTTGCATCTAGGATCATGGACCTATCAAAGTGCTTGAGGGAGGTGGCCACTCATTCAAGGATCAACATAAGCTCACTACACGTGTAGGATCGGAATCGCATTGGCTAGCTGAGAGATAGCCAGTAGAGCTCTCTTGAAACGCTTGAACAATAAGCCGTCCTCCATGGGTCTTGGCAGTCAAGTGTGAGCTCCCACTACATTTTGGTTCCATTGCTAGGACAACAGATTCAAGCTTGAAGACTTGCACACTTCAAATAGAGCATCGAATTAGGTTTCATCCCCAAACCATTGCTCAATATAGGTAGGAGACTTTAGAGTCTAATCTTCAATGCAATTAAGTATTTTGGGTTTTGATGATTTGGAAAGTATGATAAATAATTTCAGTACTTGAGTTGTGATTTTTGTTGCATTTAGAGTAGGATAGGATCAAGAGATTAAAGAAAATTGCTTTAGGGTTGCTACTATAAATAGGTTCAAAACACAAGAAAAACAGGGTTGAAATCCATTGACAAGGCATGAGCACTAATGGGGCAACACTCGAGCATTGGAATGAAGGTTTAAGATCCAAGGAAGGGGGGGTTGAATGCTCATTTCTAGCTTCAGCAATGAGAGAGAGAGAGAGAGAGAGAGAGAGAGAGAGAGAGAGAGAGAGAGAGAGAGAGAGAGAGAGAGAGAGAGAGAGAGAGAGAGAGAGAGAGAGAGAGAGAGAGGTAGATCGATCGATGTGAGAAGTGAATAGGAATCAAACAAGACCTGAGAGAGAGAGAGAGAGAGAGAGAGAGAGAGAGAGAGAGAGAGAGAGAGAGAGAGAGAGAGAGAGAGAGAGAGAGAGAGAGAGAGAGAGAGAGAGAGAGAGAGAGAGAGAGACTTAACGCTGAGTGAGCTTCTTACAAAGTGGCTCATTAACAGTATGTCGGTTTCGTAGAGTAATTCGAGGAAAGCGATGCTCTAATCTACTACGTGGAGGAGCCAAATGATGAGGAGGCATATGTAAACCCTTATGTCTCATAACAACAAAGAGGAAAATCCGATCCTTATGTACTATCAACTAGTGTCGATGATGGCACTAGGTAGAGGCCTAGGAGGAGGGTAGACCCAAGAGCTGATTGGACTTGCGGTCACCCAAGGCACATGTCCTCACACTGCCTCGAGAGGAGCAAGCCAACTGAGAAAAGGCTAACCTTAGATGCAAAGAGTGTGGAATCACCCACCTATTTGTTGATTTCCCTAGATGGAAACCATCCTCTAGCTCTACAATTGTGCCATCAGTACCATTGGGGTTGTTCGTGTTGAGACTTCAAGCTCATTATCTTGTGTGAGACCAACAATCTCTTAGCTGTGTCTAGTTGTATATGTGTTGGACATTCAATAAGTCGGGTTAGGCAATGTGACCTAACCAGAGTTAGTCTTGGTTAGTGAAACCTAGTATATAACTTACTCTTTAGTAAGTGATGAAGTACAATGATAACGAATGAAGAAGTGAGATTATGATTGAGCTCTCTGTTCCTCTACACTATCTCTCTCTCTCTTTACATGGTATCAAAGCCATCTTGGATGGACTCTTTGCAACTTAATAAGTGAAGAAGACCTGAAGACTGAAGAGATAGGATCTCTATGAAGAGGAGCAAGTTGCCATTGCTCATGCTGAGTAAGTGTCAGGTCATTTGTGTTTCTCTTTGCTATTGAAGTATGCCTAGGTCCTCTCTAGAGCACTTGGAAGCTTCATTGATCATATTAGAGAGAGCATTGATCATCAATGGGCTAGAGATTTGCTAGAATACATCCCAAGAAGCATCACGTGGTTGTGCATGTTATCCAAACTATTTCCCGTGGTTGCTAATCATGACAATAATCACTACTTGAATGATTTACAACTTGCATACACACTTTGGAAGGTACTTGAAGGTCCTGACATGGCAATGCATTGATGGAAGCTCAATTTAAAGGTTATGCATAGGTACACAGACTTGGAATAAAGTTTGAAGTGCTATAAATAGTGAATATACAACATACATTGGATCTTGGTTGAAGCATTGAAGCTATTTGACATGCATTCTTGGCTCCATTCAAGTGTAGATACATCCTGAAAGACATATGTATTGTGTTTTATGCATTTGAGTTGCAATTTCTTGGACAAAACACTCAAATCTAGAAGTATATGATAGGCTGAAAACTATCATAAATTGTGGATAGTAAGCACTCATTGGTCTTGAAGCATTACATAACACTGGTTAGCTTCTGTCAAATGTATCACACATGGCATATGTCTGCTAAATGTCTGGAGGACTAAGATGAGCATTGAATGCTCATGAAAGCTAAAGTTTGGACCTAGAAATAATTTCATTGACATTGTTTTGGCTAGTTACAAATAGGGAATGCATTCTATGACATTGTCTGTTAAAGATAAAGTGTCTATGGTTGTATCTATGGCCCTACATTTGATGGTACATTTATGAAGTACTTTGAGGAAATTTTGGAGCTAGATAAACTTGGTTATTGGCTGATTG
The DNA here is from genome assembly GCF_053477565.2 of Lygodium microphyllum. Lineage (NCBI taxonomy): Eukaryota > Viridiplantae > Streptophyta > Polypodiopsida > Schizaeales > Lygodiaceae > Lygodium > Lygodium microphyllum. The sequence goes on along the minus strand of NC_141149.1, from coordinate 118,918,451 downwards.
CAATCTACAAGCAGGACATTTGACACGTGTACTTGATGTACATGAACTGAATTGTGTCTGTATGATTATGTATGGACTCGTGCATGAAATAGTAGATGTTTTAGATGTTTTGAAGCATGTATGACATGTATACATCTCTATTTTGTATATGAAAGAACTTTTGGTCATTTATAGCTTGTAGATTTTAGACTTCATGGATATCTACTGGCAATGAGATTGGATGTCATAGAGTTTACAATAGCTACATGATCTATGTATTGGTTGATTGACCTACATCCTACATCACTTGGTTGTGAATGTCTTTGATATGTCTATGGACTGAAATACACTTATTTGAACAGAGGTTGATGCTGAAAATTGACATTGCATTGGAAGGCTGAAATTGATTAGTTAAGAAGCCTTGGTTTGCAGGTAGTCAGGCATTGTTTGCAACATGGAAAATGCAAATAGAACCAACAACATAACCCAGATAGTGGGGGAAAAGCTTGATGGCAATAATTATACCATATGGAAGTTTTGCATGGAGAATTTCCTGATAGGAAAAGGATATTAGAACTTGGTGACAAGTGTTGAAGCTGAACCTAAAATCCTAGAAAGGAATCCTACAACTGATCAAAGATGAGATCAAAGACGAGTGCACTGAGCTTGGTTGGAAAGAGCCCACAGGGTGCTACACTAGTTATATTTGTGTATCTCAGATGTTATGGTAATGCAGATCATGAATTGCAAGTCACCAGCAGATGCATGGAACATATTGATCAAGTATTATAGCACAACTACCAATGCCAGGAAGAAACAGTTAAAGCAAAAATTCAACATTGAAAGAAAAAGTCCTTGAGGATGCATCTGGTATGATGACGCCTGGCATGATGACTTCAGGCTATGACTTAGCTAACAGTATAGATAGTGAGCTTGGTATTCTGACTGTGTATACGCCTAGCACTAGACAGAACAAGTATATTATGCCTCATGAGAGAAGGGAATCAAGTAGTGCACCACAGCTTAGACTCTCCCAGAGAGTCAGTTACCCTATGGATAGGTTGACTTACAGTGGTTATTCTACGAAGCATTATGCTTACATGACAAAAGTGATGGAGGTTAAAGATCCTACTACATATCCTAAAGCAGTGATGGATAAAAATTGGTGCATAGCTATGGATGAGGAAATATCTGCCTTGGCTAAAAATAGAACATGGGATCTTGTACCACTACCACAAGGGAAAAAGACCATTGGTTGCAAATGGGTCTATAAGATTAAATGCAAGCCAGATGGTAGTGTAGAGAGGTACAAAGCCATGAACTCCATATTCGGGATTTTGGGAATTTCCCATCAATATGGGAAAACTAAATCAAAATGGATTTCATGAATTTTTGGAATTTCATTAATTTGGAACTTGGTGCAATTAAACATATTACTGCTTATGGTTGTTTACAAGAGATTGAAAAAAACTCAAAAAGGTGGTGTTAATAAACACCTTAGTTTTAATATCCTTGAAATATTCAAGGAAAATCTTCAGTCGATGGGGATTCATGTAGACTTTCTTTAGCCTTCAATACAACCTTTGGGGGAGTTTTGATTTTTTTAAGGAGATTTTGTACCTTTCTTCATCCAAGAGAAGACAATGCTATCTATTGTTTCCCATCGTTTAGGATCTTTTTTGTTGCACATCCAATATTTATCCCAACAATTAAAATGCACCTCTGCATCTGTAGCATTTTGACGACTACAAACTGGTGCCCAATATTGTATACGTACCTTGTTGAAGTTTTTGGAATGCCTATTTGTATTGACCTCAGTTTGTGTAACACCAAGCCATATTGGATATATTGGATCTGAAGGTCTAACAAGCACAAAGTCATCTTTCTTAACATCAAGCATTGGTTCAAATGCATGTTTGGGTCGTTTGCTCAGAGGACCACAATAGTGATCATTCAACTCTTCCAATCTAATGAAGTCATCTGCATTATCTACATCTATATTGGTTACATCACTTTGTGTTCTTGGCCAAAAATCTATGAAAAATAAATATTCTTGGACATTTGGAGTTTGAAGAGCGTAGATCATATGTTTTCAATAATCAATCACTGGTGTTATAAACTTTGTGAACTCTGCTTCAGGTCCTTGTACATTTGACCATCTTTCCCAATACTTCAGATAATCTTTAACTCCACTTACTACTTCTTGATGATCCTTAACGTACTCAAACATGGGCAGCAACATTGGAACACCCTTTGGAAGAGTAGGCTTTCCTGCAAGGTCTCTCTTCCATAATTCAATGCCACCTTCTCTTGGTAACCAGTATGGGGACTTTAGATGCATCTTGTATTTCATGATAGGTGTATCTCCTTGAATGTAAAACCGAAATTGAAGAGGTTTTGAGTGACCAACAAGTGTATCTTTTGAATCACACAAGTATCCCTCAATGTATCTCTTAAAGTCAGGCACATGTGTCAATAAGAAAGGTGTAGGACTAGTCATCTGGCATGATTGAAAATGTTGCATAAGATGAGGAAAAGTGAAGGTCATGCTCCTCCTTAGCTTCTCTGAAAATTTGCTGAACATTGCATCGATATCTTCATGTGTATGACCCACCATGAGAAACCCAAGCTGGATCACCTTGAATGTTCCTCGTGCAACAAGCAATGATAGATATGCAAAGAGATAGAGATTTTTGTTTTCTGACCCACAATTATCAAGTTGTAGAAGTAAGTTCTCTGGCAATCGTTTGAAATGATGATGGTCATCCTGTGGTGTATTATCTTCCATGCATGATTTATTTTGTGCAACACCTTGATGTGGTCTAGTGCTTTTTTTGAGTTGAGGGCATTTAGTAGCACAGAGGTTGATCTTGGCATTCCATCTACTTGTAGATCACCATTTGCATGCCTATGTAGTCGCTCCAAGTTCCTAAAGCACAATGACAATGAGGCAATTGTGAAGTTAGGATCATGAGGCCATAGATCAAGTGAGAAATGTCCATATCTACCTTCTCCATGTCCATGTGTAATCATGCCTGTTAAAGAAACTGGTAGTTGAGTAGATCTTTCAGTCTCTTTTGATCGAAGCCTTAACCTAGGGATATCTGTCTTTTGCTGGTCCATTTTATCATGTATGATGCACAAGTTTTTATCTGGATCTAATGCTGAGGCCAAGCGCCAATTGTAGTATTATATGTTCCGACAACTTTGTTGTTGTAGCATGTGACATTGATGCTTCTTTAGAAGCACATTTCGCTCTTGAAGACACTTTGTTGCTGCAAGTTGCTCTTTGATCTCTGAGCAAATACTACATTTGGAGAACTCACTTGTCTTTGCTAAGGTTACATGCTTGAACTCTGTGTTCCAAATACGATTGAAGGTGGACAAGGACATTTTCTTACATCCAATACCACTCAATGTTGTATTTACTTCTGCCCATATATCTACCTGCTTATAAATATCTGGGATAACCAATTGTGTCTCCCTTGATCCATCTTGCATTGTTCTACTCTTGTGTGGCATTTGCTCTGCATTCTTCTTAACAAAGTCTCTAAGGATGGCTCTTCCCATCTCTGTGTGATCCCAAGCTGCTCTTATTACTCCCTTGTTTCCATGCATTGCCCTCCTCACACCATGCTCAAATTGTGTTTTGTATTTGTAAAAAGATGTCTTTGGGATTCCATGAATCTCATACCATGCCCTTCCACATACCACTTGTCCATTGAAGATAAAGTTGTACTTCCTTGTTCCCAAGTAATCAATCCTGCATGATGATTCAAACTTGTCATAAACATAGTTTGTGCGGTCTTCAAATTGCAATCCCCAAAAGTATTTACGTAATTGTTGCATTGCTTTTCTATCAGCAAACTGACAACACTTTTCTTGGCAACAATCAATCATGGAAACCTGTGAAATGGAGTCCATAGAAGTCCTCAAGTTTGCACCCTTAGGGGCAATAATTCGAGGCTTTCTATTGACCATACAATATGATCTCTTCTAAACAAAAATTGATTTTTTTGTAGAAACATAATCTTCATTGGTATCTTCCATGTTTTTGGCACAAGCATTTGTATAGACAAATTGCATGTATGATTGTTGTTGTAGCAATGATGTTCCATCATCAAAGGTGACTTGTTTAATAGGCCATCTTTCCAAAGTGACACAGTGGAGGTTGTCATCTATGTATGTTCCTGTGGTTTGATCAAGGGCTTTATCTACCACCACACCAACATCCTCTTCTCCTAGCAATTCAAAGTTTATCACATCATATGGAAAAGCCAATAATATAACCCCTGTCCCAACACACACAGTGTTGCCTTTTGTCCATAGCATCACTCTATGTTCTCTCCAACTTTCACGAATGCTAAGCACATGAATATCCTCAGAAGGTAGGACATGGTCTGATTCGTAATCATCTCCTCTGTCATGAATTGTTATTGAGTTTGAAACAACCACCACATCTTTCTTGCCCCATTTTGCAAAACCACCTACAGCTTCATGAACCTTCGTTGCATCAATTGTTGGGAATGGCAAATACGCTGCTACATTTAAACATTTATCAATAGCCACTGAAATATATCCATCTTCAAGTGTTTCTCCATGGCATGTCTCATTTGGATGTATTGCATGCACTCTACCAAGTGCAACAATCTCATGATCAACTAGCAAATTCACAGTTTCTCCAAAATAAAATTCGTTATTCATGATACCTGTACAAGTGAGAAAATGGAGATTTTATCATTTGTATGTTGTCACCTCTCAGAAAGAAGAAAATAGTGATGAAATTGCTAAATACAATGAAGTATCAAATTTCATTGAAACAAAAAAAGTACTTAAACATTAGATAGAATGAGTCCAACTTCCATAATAGAAAGTATTAATGGAAACATCGTACAGAAAGAAGGGGATAGATTTGACCATATGGCCAAAAACAAACTTTCTCATGAACTGTGCCGCCCTAAAGTAAATAACAAAAGTTTCTTTTATTATTTTTAGTTGCCTTGATTTTACTTTATTTTAGTAGCTACTCTTTGAGTAAGCAAAAACTTCATTGTGTGTTCTCATTGGGAAAAGATATAGCAGATGTTCAAAACTTGTACTATATCTATTCAACATGAGAACAATGATTAAAATTATTTATAATGTGTATAGGAAAAGATTTAGCCACGTGGTCAAAAATCTATTGTATGTATTCCATACCATAGCAAATATAAAAATTATTTGTGATCCTCATAGGGGAAAACATAGTCAAATGATTGAAACCTTTGTTGTATGTATTTCACATGACAAAAAGGATAAAAGCTCATTGTGGTCTCCATAGAAAAATATTTAGCCAAATGGTCAAAACTCAAGCCAAATACATATAACAAGGATAAAAGTTCATTGTGATCTTTATGGAAAATGATTTAGCCAGATGGTCAAAACCTCTATTGCAACTATTTTAGACAAGACTTAGAATTAAAATTCTTTGTGATATCCACAAGAAAAGATTTAGCCATATGGTCAAAACATGTATTTAACCTAGATGATAGCAAGAATAATAATTTTTTGTGATGTCCATAGAACAAGATTTAGCCAAATGTTCAAAGCCTTTATTGTATGTCAACAAGAATAAATAATTTCTATGATCTCCATTGGAAAATATTTGATTAAATGATCAAAACCTTTATTTCATGTATTCCACATGACAACAAGGAAAAAGATATTTTTGAGAAACTTTGACCTTGTGCTTAAATGTTGAAACCACAATGACCTCTAAAGAATAGGAGATTTCATTCACTATGACACAAAGTTATAAATATTGAGAAAATTTTAGCATCAATTAGAAGCTATTTGAGAAGGAAAGATAATTTTTATCATGGGTAAATATTTATAAATCTTATACTACCTACTTGTTGATAATAGTAAAATGTATCATATTACATTTTATTTTTAAATTATACTATTAGTCTAAATCATGTTATATTAGTATATCGTACTATGTGCATATTATGGAATATATTATCAAAATATAATTTAAAAATATATATATTAAATTAATTTAATAATAATTAATAAATATAATTTAAATATATTAAATTATATTTTGTAAGATTATGTATATTAAATGTATCTAATATGTAATGTGTAATATCATTGAGGATTTTGAACCCACCTTAGTGATAGTTCGAGAGTAGAATCTCTAGTAGGGTAGGATAGAGAGTATGTAGGAAATATCTCTAGCTATGGAAATAGGGGCAATATCACAATGGTGGGTTCTTAAGGAGGGGTGAGGGGGAAAGAGCTGGTCTAGGAGAAATGCCCCTAGTAAGAGTTTGAGGGCAATGTCTTCCTCAGTGGAGGTTTGGGAGCAATGCCCCTAGTTGGGGTTTCAAGATAGCACTCGTTGTAGGGATTTGGGGGCAAAGCTCCCAATGGGGGATTTAAGCGGTAGGGCTTTTGGTGGGGGTATGCGGGCAACACCCCTAGTAGGGGGTTGGGGGTAGTGCCCTTGATGGGGGTTTGGGGGCAACGCCCCTAGCGGGGGTTCGAGGGTAGTGCCCCTGGTGTAGGGGTTTGGGGGCAATGTCCCTGATGGGGGTTTGGGGGCAACGCCCCTACTGGGGGTCCAAGGGTAGTGCCCCTGGTGTGGGGGTTTGGGGGCAATGTCCCCAACAGGGGGTCCAGGGGGCAGCGCCCCCTTGTGGGGGTCTGGGGGCAACGCCCCCAGTGGGGGTTCAGGGGCAGCGCCCCCGGTGGGGGTTTGGGGGCAACGCCCCCAACGGGGGGTCCATGGGGGTAGCGCCCCCCTGTGGGGGACTGGGGGCAACGCCCCTAGCGGGTGTTTGAGGGCAGCGTCCCCGGTGGGGGTTTGGGGGCAACGCCCCCAACGGCGGGGTCCGGGGGCTGCCGGTAGACCCCGGCGGCCTACGGTATAGCCATTACGTGATTTTTGAAAAAATCGCGACTTGAAATCTTTAATAAAATTAAAAAATAGACACAAAAATAAGATCTAAATCTACTCATATTCCATAACAAGTTATGGTTATTCGAATAGCGTGATACATTAAATGATTCGTTTCATGAGTCGGTCTTTACAACTAATCATGACATTTTTAAAAATGAGTTTCTCTTCCCCTCCCTCTCTCTTGCACGTAACTCTCTAACCTGGGCGTTTTCTCTGTTGCGTTTTTACAGTTGCAGGTTTCGCATCTCTGATCCTCTGCGTTTTTATCTCTGCTCCTGTCACCCCTCTCTTACTCAGGTGTTGCAGCCCTAATCTTTGGCGGTTCTATCCCCCTCCTCTTCTTTGACTACTCTCCACAGTTTCATTTTCTCAAACTGAAATAGATTGTGCAGTGCAATTTCTGGTTTGAATCTGGGTATTTCTTTGACTACTCTCCACTGTTTCATTTTCTCAAACTCAAACAGATTGTGCAGTTCAATTTCTGGTTTGAATCAGGATATTTCTTTGACTACTCTTCACTATTTCATTTTCTCAAACAGAAACAGATTGTGCAATGCAATTTCTGGTTTGAATCAGGGTATTATGACCAAAAGTACGTGCGTCTTCAAATAAAAAATCTTGCTAGTGAATGGTTGCTAGTCCACACCGTGCCTACTCCTACTTCACGAGTGATTTCTGTTACATTGGCACACATTACTGACCTACTAATTACAACAGGTTTTCAACTTTTCCCTACTTCATTTCTGATTTTGAGTTAAACTACATTGATTATGACCATTTCAATCCATACAATTACTACAAATCACACTACTACTCTTTTGTATGATTAGTATTGAATAATATTAAGATCAAACACCAAAAGCATTTTCTAAATAAGAATCATGTATGAAAACTAAATGCAATATGTATTTCTGTATATGTATTTCTGTAGCAATGAGATTAGGCACTCACTCTTGAGAATTCAATGTCTTCTTCTTCTTCTCGATTGCTTGATTGATCTCCTGGAGTGCTTGTGTTTTTTGTTGTCCAACCACTACCTTGCAAGTGATAGCTTCACTCTACGTCAATATTGAAAACATGGCTTCTTGCACTGTTGAAAATACTCTTTTTGTTGTGAATATGAAGTATATGATTTGTGTAATGTTGAAAAAAGTCTCTTAGATGTGAATATGGAATAAATGGTTTGTGCAATGCTTTTATTAATGATGAGTGCTTTCAAAATACTAGCCTTTCTTTCTATTCTGTGATGCTATATACCTCAAGATTTTGCCTCAAGGCTAAATCTAGCCTTATATTTATTGTATCATTTTGTAATATTAGAGCATTTTATCAAGTTCTTATACATTGTATTATACTTTACTATATAGAACTTTCCATTATACTGTATTTTCATAGTAAAAGCATTACCATCAGATTTTATGGTTACACTTTTTATAATTTTGCAATAAGCATGTGGCTATACAATACTTACAAATACTCAATATGATTTTGCCATAGGATGTAATTTGATTTTCTAACAACACATATCATGATCTTTCATCAATTTATAGATTAGACCATATGGTCAAAAAATTTCTTGCAATATAAGAAGTACTTTTTGTTATTTTATTCAATACAATCTGAGATTTGGCCATGAGGTCAAATCTTTTCTTATAATATAAGAAGTAATTTATGTTCTTTTTTCCAATATACTATGAGATTTTGCCATGTGGCCAAATCTTCTCCTTAAGCTATCTCTTGGCCAAAATAAGGACTCCTGTAGTATCACAATATCTTGCAACCAATCAAGCACTTTGTTCATTTTACTACAAGAATGACATTTTGCCATTTGGTCAAATGCTTTCTTATATTATCAACCCTTGCTTACTTCCAAAGGGAAAGGCTAGTTTCTACTTAGAATTCCTTACTTTCTATAATTTGGCCATGTGGTAAAATCTTGTCTTGCAACAAACGAACCACTTTTTTGGAATTTGATCCTAAAAAATTAAGACTAAATCTATGGTGGGTTCAATCACACAAATTTTGGGTATGCTAGATTTGGTTGTATGGAAAAATGTTCTAAGAAAAACATCTTCTATATTATCTCCAAAAAAGGAAGACCATGTTCTACTTGGAACTCCTTGATTACCTACTATATTTATAGGAAGTCTCGCCATGTGGTCAGAACTTGTTGTGCAACAAAAAAACCACTTTGTTTCCATTAACCATTTCTTTCATTTCAAATTTTCATTACTTCCTATAAATATCATATCATTTTGCCACAAATTAGCCACATTTTCCATTCCACTACAAAATAAAAATTGGCCATATGGTCAAATCTTTCATTTTGTTATCAATGCTAGCATCCAAGAATCCCCATTCTTGTTGTGTTCAGCCATATGATCAAATCTAATCTCATAAATCTTACAAACCATGAGACTACTTTTTCATTCCATTATAAAACAATATTTGGCTATATAGTCAAATCCAATTTCACAACATGTTACAACAAATGAATCACTTTCTTCATATGGTTATGAAACTAGATTTGGCCATATGGTTAAAACTAGTTTATAGAAATCATCTTGTCTTGTAGGTTTTGCCATGAGGTCAAATCTCCACCTTTCAAGTGTTTTTCACTTTATCTTATATTGATATCTATGGGATTTGCTACATAGCTATATTTGTTTATATGTGAATCTCATATCACAATAAACTGCATCCTCCCTTTAACTAGCCTTTAAGAACCCTATGGTAAAAAACCATGGCAAAGTTTCTAATCTGATAGATAAGCCTTATGACTAAATAGGATTTGACCACATGGCTAAAACCAATGACAATGTTTCTACAATATAGCTCATTTCAAGGGAAACTTACATGTGCAGTAATTAAATTGGGCCAAATGGAATTATGAGATTGCTACATAGCCACATTCATATATAGGTGGATCTCATATTGGACTAAATCTCATTCTTTGATTAAATAGGATTTGACCACATGGCCAAAAATCTTAGCAAAGTTCCTAGAGTATGATCCTTGCATAGGAAACTTACATGGAGAAGAAATCCAATATTAACTTAGGGACAAAATCATCCATGACATTTTCTACATAACCACAATGATTTTTCACTATATCTCATACCACACTCACACTCAACATTTCATTATCACTTGACCATTTGGTTAAGCCCATGGTCAAGTCTCACTATTAATAGAATTTGATCTTCTCACCCAAGTCCATGGCAAAATTTTTACTATATGATTCTTGTAAGAGAAACATAATTAATGCTAACTTAGGGCCAGGATAATCCATGAGATTTGATACATAAGCACACATATTTATGGTTGGATCTCATACCACACTTAATCTCAAATTTCAATATTTCATTTTATGGAAGAGTCCCTTTAGAGTACATTTGTCTTGTATTTCGTAAAATCTTGTGTTGTTGTGTTTTCAATTTTCAACTTAGAAATCTTATACATTTATTTGGGTTTTGTGAATTTTGAATATTTTTAAATCCACTTTTGTCTAATAACTTTTTCTCTTTGTAGAACTATTCAATGGCAAAGAAAGATAGCACATCCAAAAAGGAGACCCAAACCATTGATGGAGTTAGTGGTGGTTTTGTGTATCCATGGTATGTGGATGTTTATGATAGTCAAGGAAAAAGAGCTGACAATGTTCTCTTATTCACTTTGAAGAGTGATATTGCATTTTTTCAACAAGATGGTGTCATAGAGAAGATAATAGATGGATGTGCTGGGAAAGAGGGAATACCATGTAATCTTGTTAAGATCAAGGGGAAAAATGTAGTATACAAACTTGATCCTTTGTCATTTCACTTTGCCAGTATTAAAGAGAATGAAGAATACTCTTTGAAAACAATGGGATGGACCTTATTTGAGGAGGTAAAGGGCACAGAAGACATTATATTAGCATTCCAAGCTATTCAAAATAGTGAGCTACTTTCCCTATCAAGAAAATGTGATCGCCCCAACAAAAGAATGAAGCTCCAAGATAAACAAATAGACTTGAGATCTTCATCTTCTCCTCAAGAAGAAAATAATTCATGGAATCCCACAAGCTCAAAGTCAAAATCACCTCAACAAAGTTCCTTGTCACAAGCTCTTGTTGTTAACACTCCTAAGAACGATGCCACTTTACCTTCCATGTTAGAAGTTACACCTGCAAAGCCAATAATTTCTCTTGAGGTCAAGGGAGTAGAAAAAACATTCGATTTTCCTGAAATAGTTAAGAAGAAGGGAAAGAAAGAAGAATCAGGATTTCACATGTTTGAAATTTTTTTTCCATTTGGGCCAACAACACAATTTCCTATTCTCGTTGATAGGTGTTATGAGGCACCTCCTTTGTATGCTTATAGGTCACTATGTTGGGATTATGTAGAGAAGCTAACCATGTCTTTCATAAAGACTCCCATGAACCCAGCAACAGCAGCATATCTTATGCCTTTTGTACAAGACAACAATGAGAAGAGACCCATGCATCATGATGAGGTGGATGCTAAGTTTGTTGGACACTTATAGTTATTCTTCACTCAATTCATGCAGCAAAGATATATATTCAGAGTAATACTACACGTTGTCTAGCAACCAAGCATTTATACACCACAAGAAATGCTAGAATATTAGTTGATTGTCCTGCGGAAATGTGCATTGAGCTTTCACGAATGACAAATATGGAATCACATAATGTTATGAAGAATGCACCTTATGTTGAGCAACTTCAACAATTAAGAGATCAGTGGCTAGCATTTGGTTCTCCACCAAAACCCCAAAAAGGGCTTTCTAAGACAAGCTCTCAAAGAGTACCATGGCAGGTAATCATATATAAGCTTACCTTCTTTTTTTGTGAAGATTAGTGTGGTGCTCTTTCTTTTGTTCTATGCTCACTATTTTGATTTTTTTTTTGTAGAGATTTGTGGCATATATTGGAGAAAATTGTGCATCTAGAGATTGCCATATGATTGTTAGCTCCCAAGAAATATTTGATAGTTGGATCAAAATCATGAAGAGATACTCTAGAGGTGAACTTATATCCCAAGAGGAGAGTTCGAGAAAAAAGGGAAGGCAACCTTCTCCTGCTGCATTTCGTTGCCTTATTGGTTTAAAGGATGGAGACATCCTTACACTACAAGAGGAGATCAATGAAGGTCATATCCTTTTTCTTAGAAACAAATGGGATAAGGAAGATATGATTGACATGGAAACAAGGGCTAAGCAAATCAAGCAAGATAGGGTCCTAAAGGAGGAATTAGTTACTCTTTTCAATGCTTCAGTTCCAGAAAGTAGCACTATGATGAAGACTTGGGAAGAGCTTGTTGATGATTATGATATCAATGATGAAGTCTACACAAAGATTCTAGGCATTTGCAATGATTGGGTATCAAAGAAGCTCACACGTGGAGCTGATGCAGGGTCCCTACCAAATGGAGCAAAAGATATTGTGAACTTCCTAATTGGAAAAAAGCAAAATCTTCTTCAATCCTTCACTACTTCCCCTTGGCGTGTATATGTTGTCGGATGCAATCTAGAAACCTTTGATCTTATACATAATGTTTACAGAGATCCAATTACCATTGGGGTTGTTGTTCTAGATGCAGCACATGGGGTTGAGGGAATGAAATGGGACTCTATAAAGTTTGGAAAGGTTGTATCCACTCTACTACAAATGACATGTGAACCTAAACAATTCATGTTGTTATCATTTCTTGATCGAAAGCAAATGGCAGCTTTGGAAAATGATCTTGAAAGAATTTCTTGCAAGTATCGTATGCTAGTTGGTAGTGTTGACTTCCTACCAATGGATAGAACGTTTGCTTTTGGATCTATAGATTCTTTTGTGGTTTTGACATTAGTGACCATGGAGAAAAGCTTCATCAATTTTGAGCGATATATAAACAATGTCAACAAGCCTTCCATTTCGGACTTTGAAGGCTTGGACTGTCAAGATTGTGGGAGAGAAGGAAGGAGTCTCTCTTGAAGCTTTCTTGCTTGCACAATGGGGGAAGACACACAAGGGTGGAGGCTGAAAACAGTTTTCCTCTTCTTAGTTGTGTAAGCCAAAAAGAACTCTAGTACAAAGAAATAGAAGAACCCTATATATGGGTCTCAAACCAAACTCAACTAACTAAGGTGGCATACTAACTGAGCCACGAACTAGAGTAGATAAGGATAGCTATCATGTAGCTATTATTCATGGGCGGTGTACCAACCGCGTCTGCAACTGACAAGTCGGTGACATAAATACACAACGGTCACCCTGGCGTATCATGAGTGGAGCTCGATATCTCAACACTCCCCCTCGAGCTCAATCCCAATTCCTGCACACCAAGCAGGTCTCTGAACTTGCGCAGCTTCTTTGTGCCCAATGCCTTCGTGAATATGTCAGCTACCTGATCCTCTGTGTTGACATAAACTAGATCAATGAGACCTAGTAAAACCCTCTCTCGCACATAGTGATAATGCACCTCAATGTGCTTTGTTCTAGCATGATAGACTGGGTTATTGGCCAAGTGTATACTACTCATGTTGTCACAATAAATGACAACTGGTCCATCTGTAGACTGATGCATATCATAAAGTAGCTTATGCAACCAAGCTACCTCACATGCAGCCATTGCTGCACCCCTGTACTCAGCCTCTGTGCTCGACAAGGCAACTGTAGGCTATTTCTTGCTGCTCCAAGTGACTGGAGCACTCCCAAAAGAGAACACATATCCACTGGTAGATCGTCTATCAGAAATACTACCAGCCCAATCAGCATCAGTGTATCCATGCAACTGTATCTGAACCCCAGTCTCATAAAATAGTCCATACTGCAATGTGGACTTCACATACCTGAGTATGCGCCTAGCCGCATCCAAATGTGGTTTCCTTGGAGCCTGCATAAACTGACTTATCAATCCAACAGCATAGCTCAAATCTGGCCTGGTAATAGTCATATAAATCAAACTTCCTACTATGCGTCTGTACATAGTAGGGTCTTCTAGAAGCTCACCTGCATCCGTGCTTAGCTTCACATTCTGCTCCAAAGGAACTGAAATAGGCTTACAGCCTGTCATCCCATATTTGGACAGCATGTCCAATCCATACTGCCTCTGCAAGAGCTGTATCCCACTTGGTGATCTAATCACCTCAATGCCCAAGAAATAACGCAGCTCTCCCAAATCCTTCATCTCAAACTTCTGCTTCAATAGCATTTTCACATGAAGGATATCTTCATCACTGTCACCTGTCATAATCAAATCATCAACATAAATGACAAGTAGCATAATACCTTTCTCTGTTTTTCTCACATAAAGTGAGAAATCTGCCTTGGAAATCTGAAAGCCAATAGTGACAAGATACTGTCCTATCTTGTCAGACCATGCTCTAGGTGCTTGCTTCAAGCCATACAAGGCTTTATTCAACCTGCAAACAAACTCAGGATGAACAACATGCACATAACCTGGTGGTTGCTCCATATAGACCTCTTCTTGCAAATCACCATGCAAGAAGGCATTCTTTACATCCATCTGATGTAAAGACCATCCCTTTGATGCAGCCATAGCAATGACTGCTCTTACGGTTGCCATCCTTGCAACCGAACTGAATGTTTCTTCATAGTCAATGCCATATGTTTGTGCATACCCCTTGACTACTAATCTTGCCTTGTATCTATTCACAGAACCATCTGCATTGTGCTTCACCTTATAAACCCACTTACAGCCAGTTGCATTTTTACCTTTAGGCAAAGGTACCAATTCCCATGTAGCATTTGCTTCCAAGGCATCCATTTCTTCATCCATGGCTTTCTCCCATTTTTCTTTTCCCATGGCTTCCTCAAAAGAAGTGGGTTCTGGTTCCTGTATCACTTTAACCATATATACATAGTGAATGGCTGTAAATCCATCATATTTCAGCCTATCCACAGGATACCTAGCTCTCGTAGACCTGCGCAAAGTAGGTTCACTCCCAGGTGCTCTCAAAACATCCCTGGTCTTCCTTACTCCAGGTGTAACAATAGAAGGAATACCCAACTCATCATCAATGCTCTGTTCTGAGCCACTGGATTCACCATCCACATAAGAGTGACCTGCATTCACATCAAACATGGGCTGATCAACCTTCTCTTTTCCTTTTCGTGATACCTGCATACCACTATCTGCATTACTTTGAGAAGATTCTCCTGATCTCAATCTGCCTGTCCATGGCGAAGAATGTGAACCACTATTAGAGGACGCTCTAGGTCCACTAATATTTTGTGACTGCTGCTGTGAATTTTGTGCAGCATTACCATTTTGTGCATCTACATCATCAATCACATTTACTGGTTTATACCAGCTACTCATCTCATCAAAAACAACATCTCTGCTCACTGTAAACTTACGAGTAGAAGGGTTATAGCATCTATACCCTTTTTGCTGCAGAGAGTAACCAATAAAGATGCACTTCTCAGCTTTTGGATCCAACTTGGATCTCAACTCATCTGGCACATGTACATAGGCAATGCAACCAAAAATTTTCAAATGAGAAATATCTGGTTTCCTACTAGTATACCTCTCCTCTGGAGTCATTCCATGTATTGCTACAGTGGGAGTCCTGTTCATTATGTAGACTGCTGTAGCAACTGCTTCAGCCCAATAAAAATCTGGCAAGTCTTTTTCATTGAGCATGGCACGAGATACCTCTCCAATATGCCTGTTTTTTCTTTCTGCAATTCCATTTTGTTGTGGGGTATGACTGCATGAATATTGCTGCTTTATGCCATGCTCCTGCAGGAACCTTGCAAACTCATTTGAGAGGTACTCTCCCCCTCCATCTGACCTTAGGCATTTTATCTGCAAGCTTGTTTCTTTTTCAACCATAGCTTTAAGAGTTTTGAAATGCCCAAAAACTTCACTTTTCTTTTTCATAAAATACACCCAAACTTTTCTGCTATAGTCATCAATAAAACTGACAAAATAATGACAGCCTCCAAGAGATGCAGCTTTAGTTGTCCACACATCAGAGTGGATTAATTCCAATGGCTTCTTACTCTCTTGAACATGTCTAGGAAATGGTTTCCTTGCCTGTTTTCCAAACTGACAGGCTTCACATACCTTATGCATTTCTGCAACCTTGAAATTCCGCAAACCTGCAACAATATTTTGGGCCTGCATTGATTTAAGTCGCTATACATTAACATGACCAATGCGTTTATGCCATATATCAATATCTGCAACTACACCGGTCCCATGTGCAAACATTGCTGCACTCAATTCAGACATGTCTGCATCCAATGTAAACATTCTGCCCTTCTTCTTTCCTTTTGCTATCAAGCGACCTTTATTTTTCATATCCTCAACAAAGCATCCATGAGGATTAAATCTGACCTGCAAGCCCTGCTTAACCATTTGACCAACAGAAACCAGATTCTTGGTGATATTCGGGACATGAAATACATCGGACAGGTATTTCTTTTTCCCATCCTGCATAGACAAAGAAATTTTTCCAATCTGCACAATAAGATGTGCAGTATCATCACCAGTCTCCACAAATCCTGGTTTTTCCATTTTCCTTGCATCCTCCATCCATTCTGCATGACCTGTCATATGGTTTGATGCACCTGAGTCAACATACCATACATCGTTGCTTTCTTCTGCACTTGTCACAAAATTGTTCATGTGCTGCACCATAAACAGATGCTCATTTCTGTCATCACCCTGTCTACTGGAGGATGCATAATTTCCTTGTTGCAGTTTTTCATTCATGATGTCATTCTGCTTTTTATAGCAGTCTTTAGCCATATGACCCATTTTACCACAATAGTAGCATTCAACATTACTGTTTGCATTTTGGCCTCTTTGCCATCCACCACGACCTCTTTGGCTCCCCCTGCCTCTAGAGTTACCACGTCCTCCTCCATAGGACTGGTTTTCTTGAGTTTGCTGTATATTCTGATTTCTACCACGACCTCCATATCGGCCTCCTCTACCTCTGCCTCTACCTCTTCCAGCATTTGAGTAGAAGACAGCTTCTTTTGAAGTTCCTCCTGAAGAAGATGCACCACCATTTCTTTGCTCCTCAGAAATTAGAAGAGCAATCAGCTCCTCAAAATCAAGAAATCTTTCACGAACTGAAATGGATGTCCGAAACTGTGCACAATCCTTTCCTAGACCATTCAAGGTCACAAAAACTAAATCATCATCTTCCACTGGTGACCCAATGGAAGCAAGTGCATCTGCAATCTTCTTCACCTTCATGTGGTAGTCGTTGATGCTCATATTTTCTCTTTGCACATTGTCCAACTCTTGCTTGAGCTGCATTTTCCTGGCTTGCGTATTTGTGCTATACATTTTTGACAAAGTATCCCATGCCTCCTTTGGCGTACTTGCATCCTGAATATGCACAATCATAGAGTCTGAAATGCTGATAGACAGCCAATACATAACTTTCCTGGCTCTCTCATGCCATGCTTTAAATGCCTGCATTTGCTGTTGATTGGGAACATCAGGAAGAACTGGTTCTTCTTCATTTCCTGCAACAAATTTCCAATATCCTTTTCCCATAAGAAAATTCATCATTCTAAACTTCCATGCTTGGAAGTTGTTCTTGTCAAGCTTTTCAGTGACAATCTGTGAAAGAGAATCAGATGCCATTACAGAAGACTGCAAAAAATTCTGTCACTGCAAAAACCACAGCTTCACCCTCACAAGGGAAAATCTGCAAAACTGGCGAAAGTGGAATTTGACCACACAGTCACTTCCTAGTGACGATTTTGCATCAACAGGCAACAGGGATGATTTTGTAACTCCCAATGTCTCTGCGCACAAGCATACAATGCAATTTTTACAGTAACTATTCATCGACCTGTAGAATAGTGGTTGCACAGCATAAAACTGGGCCTTTTCCTGAGTGCGTGCAGAAAACTTCCGCCTCCAAAACAGGCCCCGAAATGGCCTCAAATCAAAAAAACAAGGTCGCCAAGGGCTAAAGCCTTCTCCCGCAGCATATACTGCCCTCTTGCTTCACCGCGAAGGGCGTCTCAACCTGAGACAATGCACTCCTGCACTTTCCGGCTGTGCTACCTGCAGAGATCTGCTCCCAAAATAGAAAATGAAAGCAACACTGCTCCTCTTACCAGAACACCGCGAGCTTGGCTTGCTTTCTTGAGCTCCTTACCACGAACAAGGCTCTGATACCATGTCAAGATTGTGGGAGAGAAGGAAGGAGTCTCGCTTGAAGCTTTCTTGCTTGCACAATGGGGGAAGACACACAAGGGTGGAGGCTGAAAACAGTTTTCCTCTTCTTAGTTGTGTAAGCCAAAAAGAACTCTGGTACAAAGAAATAGAAGAACCCTATATATGGGTCTCAAACCAAACTCAACTAACTAAGGTGGCATACTAACTGAGCCACGAACTAGAGTAGATAAGGATAGCTATCATGTAGCTATTATTCATGGGCGGTGTACCAACCGCGTCTGCAACTGACAAGTCGGTGACATAAATACACAACGGTCACCCTGGCGTATCACGAGTGGAGCTCGATATCTCAACATGGACAAGGAGTGCAATGATGAAGATCTTGAAGAAGAACAAAGGATTGCAAAGGTCGTTTGAAAGTTATGGAAACTACAATCAAAGCATTCAATGATGCTCATGATGTATATGCAAGTGGGCTTGCATCTAAGTTGGCATTGATAAATCATATGAAGACTATTGCAGTGGTTTGCAACACTCAAGAGCAAAGAGAGGTTGAAGCACAATTGTGGAGGGTCCATGAGAGTGCCAAACAAAATTCAAACTCCCAAGAGGTTCCTCCTACTGAAGTTCAAGTTCTTGAAGTACCACCCGAGGGCATAGAAGAATGAAGCCAAGATATAGCAAGTCTAATTATGAAAGAGAAATTAAGGGCTACTTCAAGTGTTTAAACTCCGTTCCTTCTCCTTTCATCAAGGAAGACACATTGATGTAATTTTGATTTTTTTCTTGAGAAGTTACTTCCATTAGCATTTGCAATATTTTCTTTCTTTGATGATATTAATTAAAGAAACTATGTCTTTGGTTTTTTAATTTTTTATAAAAGGTACCAAGCATGTTTGGTTTAAAATTTTTATTTAAGTAAATATTTTACCAAATCGGTATTAAAGAGCTCATTAAAATTTATCATCCTTTGTAAGGATAACTATTTAATTGTAATCTAGTGTGTAAGAATACTTATCATAATGAAAAGTTTGAGCTATCTATGCAAAATTTACTTAAGTCTATTTTAGATCTTATTTCAATTAAACTCTTATATGTGTTGTGTTATGATCTTGTCATGTTAGTTTTGGTTAGATTTGTCCACATAGTCAAATCTCTTATCTCTTATAGCCTCTTTTACTACATCACTAGTGTATGTCTATGCATGTACCTTAGGATAAGAAAGCCAACAATATATTGCACACCCCAAAAAAGATTCATTGCACCTCCCAAAGGAGTTTTACCTCAGTTATAAATATTGCAACAAAGATTTCTCTCCAATGTATCTTTTGAGATGTGTATATGGAATATTAAGGTAAAATCCTTGTTACAATTCGTGAGTTTAAATATCTATGGGATATAACTAGTTCAAAAATAAAATGGTTAGTCCTTAAGAAGAAACTATGAAAACTTATTCAAATAAAGTATAACTTATCTCAATTAAATTGTCATGTGTCACTTATATGTGACATAGTTTTTGTCACATGGTCAAAAGTATCATGTTTAAATTTTCTTTTAATAATTAGGACTAATAAACATCTTCTTTGTACATGCCATTTTGAAGGTCTTTTTAAAAATTGAGTATGTTAAATATTATAATGATAATATAATTTGTGCAACTAATTACAAGAATCTATTGTTAGTATCTCAAGTATACTTATAACTAGTGATAAAAAAGAGATATGGAAAAATGACTTTATTAGAATAGATTTTACTTCAAAAAATTTGTCATATATATTTTTTTCACCTCATGATATTACTTTTGATTAGATTTGACCACATGGTCAACAGTCTTTTTTCTTAAGACATCATTTTTTAAGTAGTACCTATTTATGTATTTATCAATGTGAAGTTAAATTGCTTTAGTGTTCTATGCCAGTTTATAGCTCAAAAATTAGGTAGAATGATGAGGAAGTAAATGAATCTAATGTGCTTCTTTTTCTTCTTTGTAACTTCAACTAAGACATCTATGGTTGGATATCTAGCAGATTCAACAACAGTAGAGCACAATGATGTGATTGATGTTTCCTTGATAAGAAATGCAACACAATTATGTGTAATACTTGATCTCAATGGTATTCTTTTACAACGATGCTTTGCTAAGTATAAAAGGTTTCAAAGCTTTCAAATGGGAAAGCAATGGCTTGTTCTTCGACTAGGATGTATGGAGTTTCTTGAAGCCTTATTTGCAAGATTCCAAGTTGGAGTTTGGTCAACAACTTTACATAAGAATGTCATGGCAGCTATTAAGTGCTTGGAGATCCATGCAAAAAGGAAGTATCCTTTCTTCATGATTTGGGGCCAAGAACAATGTCATAGACATCGACTCAAAATCATATATAGGCCAGATAAGATGGGAGTAGAAGCAATGTTCAAGCCTCTGAAGTATGTATGGGATCAATATGGAGATGTTTGTCAGCATACCAAGACTTTTCTCATAGATGATAGTCCTTACAAAGGATGTCCAAATCCTGTTGAGAATTGCATTTATCCAAAAACATTTGATATTGATCGTGAAGACTCTATCTTGATCAAAGAACTTCTACCATACTTGACTCGCTTAAGAAAATACCATGATGCACGTGAAGTCATCAAGTTTGATCGATATGGACAGGATCTAGTTCAATATGGACATGAATTGTATGCTCAATTCAAGGTTGTCATTGATGAATGGACTAGAGTAGAGAATGATGGTATTTCATCTTCATCATCAGCACCGCACGAGACCATGATTGATAAAGATGGTATATATGTTCAATCTTCAATTACTTCTTGCTTTAAGAGACCATCTATTATACAAACATCCTCAACAAATGCTTCATGTCATCCGTCTCTTACATTGAACAACTCACATTTATCCATGTTGAAGCAAACTCCTTTAGTCTCTACTTTGAAAGATATGGAAGCAATGCAACTTGCTCATGAGTTAGTATATCACAAACATTTCATAAATGGTAGTGTAGCTAAACGTTTTATAAAAAATCTAGAAAATTTGTATTTTTCCAATATACATGATGTAACAAGAAGGCGCTGACTCTATTTGGATTAATTTTTACTTTCATAATAGATATATCCCTTACATTAAAGGCTTTTGCATGGCTATGAAATATATGCTTGTTAGAAATTTAAAGTGTTTTATGTAATTACCTTGGTGTTTCTAAACACCACCAATATCAATGAGAGAATCTACTTGATGTTTCTTATTGTTTCAATAACATTAGTTAATTGTATTGAAATTTCTTATAAAGTGGTTTAAATCCTATTTTGTACTTTATGATAGTCTACTATACAAGCATACTCAACAAATGCCTCGCATCTTCTATCACTTACATTGAACAACTCACAATTATCCATGTTGAAGTAAACTCCTTTAGTCTCTACTTTGAAAGATATGGAAGCAATGCAACTTGCTCATGAGTTAGGATATTACAAACATTTCATAAATGGTAGTGTAGCTAAATGTTTTATAAAAAATCTACAAAATTTGTATTTTTCCAATATACATGATTAACAAGAAGGCGCTGACTCTATATGGACTAATTTTGACTTTCATAATAAATATATCCCTTACATTAAAGTATTTTATATGGCTATGAAATATATGCTTGTTAGAAATTTAAAGTGTTTTATGTATTAACCTTTGTGTTTCTAAACACCACCAATATCAATGAGAGAATCTACTTGATGTTTTTTATTCTTTCAACAACATTAGTTAATTGTTTTGAAATTTTTTATAAAGTGGTTTAAATCCTATTTTGTACTTTATAACCATCTACTATACAAGCATACTCAACAAATGCCTCACATCTTCTATCACTTACATTGAACAACTCACAATTATCCATGTTGAAGCAGACTCCTTTAGTCTCTACTTTGAAAGATATGGAAGCAATGCAACTTGCTCATGAGTTAGGATATCACAAACATTTCATAAATGGTAGTGCAGCTATCTACAAAAGTTGTATTTTTCCAATATACATGATGCAACAAGACAATGACTCTATATGGACTAATTTTGACTTGCATAGTAAATATATCCCTTACATTAAGGGCTTTTGCATGGCTATAAAATATATGCTTGTTAAAAATTTAAAGTGTTTTGTGTAGCTACCTTGGTGTTTTTAAACGCCACTAATATCAATGAGGAGAATCTACTTAATGTTTTTTATTCTTTCAATAACATTAGTTGATTGTGTTGAAATTTCTTATAAAGTGGTTTAAGTCCAATTTTGTACTTTATGTCTTAGCTAACAAATAAGTCTTGATTGATTATAAAATTTATGTCTATTTCTTTGGAAACACAAACCATTGGTCAAAGGTTAAATCTTTAGTCTTAGAAAAATCATAAACTTCTAGCTTGGTATATAAATCTTTATTTTATGATATGAAAATTCCTTTAGCTAGTCAAAGTGTGAAACTCGTTAATTTTGGCCAAAGTCAATATCCATCTTGTCCATATATTGTCAAGATAGATAGAAATTTTGAATAAAAGATATTTATATATCATGCATATACATACAAAAATGTAAATGGAGTGAGCAATTATTTGACATACTTGTGTCTATTGGTTTACACAAAAAAAGAACCATCACATCATAGGTTATCCAAACTTATTAAGATATGGTATTAGATCAAGTTATTAAACCACACCTATTTAGTGGTGACTCTTTTAAGGTCCTAGTTCATGAAACTTATACATGTCACTTTAAATGATGCTATATCTAAAAGAAAAAACTCGTATTATAATATCTTCAAATCCATAACATTATAAATTTTGGCCATGATAATATATTTTCATACAATGTTTAAGGCTCTTGTATTCTAAATTCTCTCTCCACTCCATCAAACCTTTGTATTCTTACATTAAACTTGAAAATTTCCTAGGTATATACTAGTTAAGCCTCCTTGATGTTTCCACCACCATACAACATCATATTTTGTTAGTATGCTAGAAAAGATAGAGGTGAAATCCAAATCTTGTAACAACTACATAGCTTACATTCATCATTTAAGCTCTCAAGATGTCTGATCTCATATTTGTAACATACAAAGTGCCCTTTAAAGATAAACATAAACATAGTGCTCTCTTTCATTCACAAAAGTAAGACATTCATTCAAAGTGGGACTTGGGAAATTCCCAAAATATCTAATATGGTGTTCATGCTGGTTGCTAAAGGATATGCTCAACAGTATGGGTTAGACTATGAGGAAACATTTAGCCCTGTTGCCAAGATGGAAACCATACAAACAGTGATCACATTGGCTGTTGCTAAAGGCTGGAAACTACAGTAGATGGATGTTAAAACTACACTTCTCAATAGTGATTTAGCAAAGGATGTTTATATGGATCAGCCTGAAGGGTATGTACACCATGATTTTCAACATTATGTATGCAAATTGAAAAAAGCATTGTATAGGCTGAAATAGGCTCCAAGAGCCTAGCATGCAAGGATCAGTAATTACTTGTAGAGTTTGGGATTTATTGTTGGCAGGGTTGCAATCTAGTTGTTTACGAAAAATATTGGTAGTGCTAGTTATCTATGTTGATGATTTTGATAATCATAGGTGATGATGACTTTGGGATATATAATGTTATGAGAATGCTGAAATC
This sequence comes from Lygodium microphyllum, assembly GCF_053477565.2. Taxonomy (NCBI): domain Eukaryota; kingdom Viridiplantae; phylum Streptophyta; class Polypodiopsida; order Schizaeales; family Lygodiaceae; genus Lygodium; species Lygodium microphyllum. The sequence continues at coordinate 118,894,714 of NC_141149.1, read as the reverse complement.
TGAATTTGATATGAAAGACTTAGGTCAACTCAAGTATTTCTTGCGTATGGAGGTGATCAAGGTTGAAAATGGTTTATGGCTGATGGAAAAACACTATGGCATGGAAATGCTAAAGAAATATGCCATGGATGAATGTAAGCCACTAGATACACCTTTTGATTAGAATGTCAAGCTAGACATTAGCACTAGAGCTGAAATTGATGATGAGGCTATGTATAGGCAGACGGTTGGACATCTAATCTACTTGACTATATCCAGGCCTGACTTGAGTTATGATGTCGGGCTCATAAGTCAGTTCATGCAAAAGCCCAGAAATCCACGCTTGGATGTTGTTAGGAAGATTATGAGATATGTAAAGTCTACTATAGATTATGGGCTATTTTATGTGAAAGTTAAGCCCTTGACACTGGTTGGATACACGGATGAAAATTGGGTAGGATGCTCATATGACCGTAGATCTACAAGTGGTTATGCTTTTAGACTTGGAAGTGGGATGATCAGTTGGAGCAGCAAGAAGCAACCTATGGTTGCATTGTCTAGCACTAAGGCAAAGTACAGGGATGTTGCATTAGCAACATGTGAGATTGCATGGTTGCTCAAACTTATGGCTGATTTGGACATATAGGTGGATGCTCCATTGACTTTGTTATGAGATAATCTTAGTAGTGTACTACTGGCAACAAATCCAGTTTACCATGCCAGAACTAAACACATTGAGGTACACTATCATTTCATCTGTGAGATGGTTCTTGTAGGTAGTGTGGATCTTATGCATGTGAAGATGGATTAGCAGGTAGCAGATATCTTTACCAAGTCTCTGGGTAAAGATAAGTTCAATTGGTTTCGACACCTACTTGGTATACTGGTTTTGCCTTGAGCCTAAGGGGGAGTGTTGAGACTTCAAGCTCATTATCTTGTGTGTGACTAATAGTATCTTAGAAGTGTCCACTTGTACATGTGTTGGACATTCAATAAGCTTGGTTAGTCGGTGTGACCTCTTGGTTAGTGAAACCTAGTGTATAACTTACTCTTTAGTAAGTAATGAAGTACAATGGAATAATTAATGAAGAAGTGAGAGTCTAACTGAGCTCTCTGTTCCTCTACACTATCTCTCTCTCTCTCTCTCTTCATAATTTGGAGTTGAAACACTCAACAAAGAGGCTACGCCCATCCCGTTACATGTTATGACCCGAGAGTGAGCCGACATATCACTACCAGTGCCTAGCAACATAGACGCAACCTCAGTATAGGAAATAAGAGATGTAGGCAAAGGAAGAAGAAAAGGGAAGCAAAGGTCACGCTTAAAATTGAGAGTGCCAAGACACTACCTGCAAGGAAGAAAGTCACGGACGTAGAGGCAAAAACACCCGCTCCAGACTACAGAAAAAGAAAGTGCTAAGGTCAGGGACTACCCCAATCTAAAGTGCCAACTTGAAGCCAAAGATAAAGTCAAGGAGTAGGTGAGAGAAGCCTAGGAACACTTAAAGGGCATTGAGCCCATCTTGGAGGATGAAATTAATAATCTCTCTAGTGTGAGCACACCAGTTTCACCTACACAACCGAATTCAAGAGATGCCATTGAACCTCAAGCAGTGTTGCCAAAATAGAGCTTGAATGCCATGGGCCAGCAAGCTAGCTAGGGATATTTCCCAAGGAGTCTAGAATCAGGAGATAAGCAACCAATTATAAGGGAGTTTAGTGCTTCCTAGGGCATATGGGATACTATCAGTGATTTGTGTTGAACTATGCATTAATCCCTTGACCACTCTACAAACAATTGATAATATTCGAATGGACTAAGGAATGTCAACGTGCATATAAAGAGTTGAAAAAGGCTCTGACAACTGTGCCAATACTATGAGCCCCAGATTGGACCATAACTTTCCACGTCCACATTGACTCCTTGAGGTTTGCCATGGGGGCAATGTTGTGCTAGCCTGGCAAACACAATCTAGACTATCCAGTGAGTTTCACTAGCAGACAACTCACGGACACTAAAATGAACTATTCCACAAAGGAGAGAGAAAGTTTAGTCATGGTATTTATTGTAAAGAAAATTTGGCATTATCTGTTGGCTACGCCTTTTACTTTCTTTGTTGACCATCAAGCCTTTCTCTTTTTTGTTAATAAACCTTGTGCTATAGGACGCATTGCTCGATGGTTACTTATGTTGTTAGAATTCAAATTCTCTGTGGTTGTGCCACAAGGGGAAACAACATTACATGGCTGACCACATATTCTGCATACCCATAAGAGAAGGCGTTGGGCAAGATATCGCTGACGATTTGCCAAACACACATCTCTTTAACTTATCTAGCAAGAAAGATTTGTTTAGAGCCAACTTGATTCTATATTGGGTAGATGACATAGTCCAAGCACTTGAACACAAACTACCCAAAAGACCCATTGACAAATCCTAGCTTAGGCAACTCATCCTCAAGATACAAACCTATCAGTTGATAGTAGTAGGTCAACTCTATAGGCTAGGGCAAGATGACTTGCTAGGTAAGTGTGTGTGAGAGCATGAAACGCATGACGTACTTTCAAAATCACACAGCGGAATTGCTAGAGGACACTTCAATATAGAGACATGACAGCCCGCAAGGTGGTGCAATGTCAACTATGGTGGCCTACACTTTTTCGAGATGTAGCACAATTTGTAAAGTACTGCAATGAATATTCAACAGACCAAGGTACTTGTTTGCAAGGACAAAATGGAGTTAAGCCCAATCATTGCAAGAAGGTAGCCTTTCAAAATTTGGGGAATCAACTTCATCAGGTCGACTAGTCCTACAGCATAATATTCATAGGTCAAGTACATCATAGTTGCCCCGGACTACCTCACAAAGTGGGTAGAAGCACAAGCCACTAGAAAGAATGGTGCTAGAACCACAGTTAAGTTCCTTTGGGAGTAGGTGATGTCGTGATTCGGCTGTCCCATTGAAGTAGTTAGTGATCAAGGCACACATTTCATCAATGAAGTGATTGCTCACTTCATGTCTACCTTTCTAATTGTACATTGAAAATCCTCGCCTTACTACCCTCAAGCGAACGACTAGGTAGAATCTACAAATAATATCTTAGTGAACGGTTACTACTACCGTACATTTGATAAAAGATTCCCATTTACTACTACTGATTGTTAGATTGTAGAGGAGATATAGTTTAGAAAACCTCCCTCATATGCACATCTTAGAGTCTTTGGATGTGAGGCTTTTTTCCATGTACCCAAGGAAAAACATAATAAGCTAGATTCTAAGTTAGTAAAATGTATATTTCTTGGTTATAGGGATGCAAGTCAAATGGGTCGCAGCCATGATGTTGTTTTCCATGAGGAGAAGATGCATAAGTAGCATGAGCAAGTAGTTAAGGTACACATAGTGATCTTTCAAGAGAATCCTTCCATAACATAAAACCAATTAGACAACCTATAGTAGTTGATGTTATAGTGGCCCATGATTATGATGTTGGATAGGATCTATAGTCCTCATAGCTTATTTTGAGATGGTCTACTAGTAGAGATAGCTGACCCTTTTTTATCCTCCATAAACTATGTTATGGTGATAGATTCCAGTGAGCCTCTTACTTATAAGGAGGCCATGTGTAGAGGTGATAGTCACTCTTGGGAGAAAGCTATGTAGTATAAGTTTGATTCAACATAGAAAAACCCTATACATGATTTGGTTCCTTTGCCAAGTGGGAAACATGCATTGCTATGCAAGTGGGTGTGCAAGCTGAAGAGTATCCCTCGATCCCCCAAGACAATATAAAAGGCCCATTTGGTTGCTAAGGGCTTTAAGAAAGAGAATGGTATTGACTTTGATGAAGTCTTTTGTCTTACGGTTAAGATGACTACCCTACGATTGGTTTTGGCCTTGGTTGTGTAGTTAGATCTAGACCTTTATTAAATGGATGTGAAAATGGATTTTCTGCATGGGGACTTGCATGAGGATATCTATATGTAGTACCTTAAAGGATTTATGGAAAAGGTCAAGGATCATCTAGTGTGTAAGTTGAGAAAGAGCTTTTATGGCCTTGAGCAGAAACCTAGGGAATGATGCCATAAGTTCAATGCATTCATGCATTCACAAGGCTATACACATAGTGATATGGATCCATGCCTTTATGAAGGAGGGTTGTGATGGTAGCCTTATTATCTTGGTATTGTATGTCAGTGATATGTTGATTGTTGTTTGGGAGAGTTCATGATGAATATCCTATGATTGGTTTTGGCCTTGTTAGATCTAGATCTTTATCAAATGGATATGAAAACAACTTTTTTGCATGGAGACTTGCATGAGGATATTTATATGTAGTAGTTTAAGGGATCCATGGATAAGGGCAGGTAACACTTAGTGTGTAAGTTGAGAAAGAACCTTTATGGCTTTAAGTAGTTACCTAGGGAATGGTACTATAAGTTTAATGCTTTCATGCATTTGCATGGCTATAGTCACAATTATATGAATCTGTGTCTTTACATGAAGGAGGCTTCTGATGGTAGACTTATTATCTTAGACTTTATGTTGATGATATGTTGATTACTGGGAGAGATCATGATGAGCAAGATACTTTGAAGACTGAGCTCAAGAAGTACATTGAGACGAAGGGCATAATACAAGCCTCACATACTCTTGGTATGTGCATCACATACAATTGCTCTAAGGGGCTCCTTTACCTATCAGAGCAGGCGTACATATAGAAGGTGCTTGAGTAATTCCATATGTAGGATATTAAGCCTATTGGCCATCCTTTACCTTATCATATGAGAGTTAGTTAGGCCAAATGTCTCCAATTAGATAAGTAGAAGGACAAGATGGCCAAGATTCCTTATGCATCTGCAGAGTGGGTAGTTTGATGTATGCCATGATAGCCATTCGACCTAACATAGTATTTGTAGTGGGAATTATGGCAGACTATATGGCTACATCTAGTCAATGACATTGGGATGCTATGAAGGGTATCATGAGGTACATGAAAGGAACTATAGATATGTGCATTTGCTATGGTGGCAAGATACTATAGTCATGGATTACATTGACTTTGACTATGCAAGACATGCAAATAGTGGAGAATCCAACTTTGGGTATGTCTTCACTTGTGCTAGAGGTACTAGTTCTTGGATGTCTAGGGTATATAAATACATGGCCTTATCTATTTCTGAGATAGAGTATATTACAACCCATTGAGGCTTGCAAGGAGACCCTATGGTTAGACCGTCTGGTGGGGCAGACCTTGGCATTAATGTTATCCTATGCTATATTTGGATTCTATGAGTGCTATTCAATTGGCCAAGAATCCAATCTACCAGAAGCCCAAATCCAAAAAATATTTGATGAATAATTATAGTTTCCAACACGAAAGGGACAAGAGAAAGATCTAGAAAGAACCATGCAATACTATAACAAGAGTCAAGGGTAAAAAATTGTAGTGGCATTTATTTGACTTTAATATTTATCAGGAGTCAAATTTCATAGTGTAGACTCTGAGCAAGACAGGGGAATACATAACTAAGAAGTGGCTCAAAATCAATAAGACACACAGACCTTTCATCAGGTTTGCAAGTTCGAGGGAAATAAAAGAACATGTCTTGGAGTAAATCCTAATGAATCATAGAAGTAGTAGCCAGAGTGGCACTACATTGTCTTAGAGACCAATGAGCACATTTGGTTCACTTTCTACTACTCACCTCCTTCTAGGTAGGCTCATGTGCTTCATTTAAGGTCACTAAATTCATTTTCTCTTAGAGACTAATGAACATATTTGGTTCACTTTCTACTACTCACCTCTTTCTATGTAGGCTCATTTTTGCTTCATTTAAGATCGCTAAATTTATTTTTTGTTGATAGATTAGTTTTTTTAAAAGCTTTATCATATTATCTTGAGAAAATGTAATATGAAGTCAAAGTGATTTTGTGATAACTTGTGAGAGCCGGGCTCACTCCCGTGCAAGTTGTAATAGTCCTAAATATATCAGTTGTACGAAAAATGTCAAGATTGTGGATAAGAAACTTCTATTCACCTTTGTTTAGATTAAGATCAATTAACATAAGTGAGATGACAAGTTACAAGACATAAAAGTGGATAGGATGCCTAACTTGTGGTGAAAATCTTGACACTAACCTTAATGTATAAAAGTAAAAAAATTGAACAAAACTTCATTCATTTGTGTGCAACTTTGAGCAATCTCTTATCCTTTGCTCTTACTTTTTATATTATACTAATCTTATTGAGAGTAAGGGAGAGAGTGAGCAAGAGTGTATGAGTGAGGTACTTAGATTGATAAGCTTATCTTATTTTCCTATTTATGATTTCTTATTTCCAATGGAAAGAGTTTGAGAGTGGAGTTATGTGAGGGAGAGTTGCGAGTTAGAGTTGAGGGACCCCAACAAGATGAAGCTCTACTATGTGAAAGGTGAGAAGGATCGAAGCTTGCCTAGAAGAGCTATGGCGTGAGAGCAAGAGCAAGGAAGAGAGAGAGCAAATGGGAACTCCAACAGTCACAATGTGTGATTGAGCCTTCCTTTATTCAAAGTGTCACTAAAAGAATAAAGAATAAAGTGATGGTGATGGGCACCCGCCACATGTAGTGTGTAGTGGTAGGTAGTGTCAATGTCGTAATACACGGGCAGCTAGGCAAAGGCATCTTTACCCCCAACAACCTCCCACTTAAAGGTGAATTTGTCCCAGTGAGGAGTGAAAAAAGAAAAGAAAAAACAGTACAATGTACACACGTACAATAGGATGAGAAAAAACGTCATCTCATCCAACGTCCATCAATCTCTTGAGGAAGGCAAAGCGCTCAGTAGTGAGGCTTTTTGTGAGCAGATTGGTAGGATTTTTGTCAAAGGATACCTTGACAAGGTCAACAGACTTGTCCTCCACGACCCCACGTATGAAGCGATACCTCACCTCAATGTGTTTCATCTTTGCATGGAAGTCCAGATTCTTGGCTAGCTGAATAGCACTCATAGAATTCGAATGCAGTGTAGGTATATAATCAATTCCAAGGCCATGAACCAAATTGCCCATATGGCCTCCTTGCAAGCCTGTGGTTGCAACATACTCGGCCTCAGTGGTAGAGGGAGCCGTACACTTTTGAACCCTGGACATCCAAGAGATAGCACCTCCAACATAGGTGAATACATAGCCAGATGTGGATTTCCTACTATCTGCATGTCCTCCATAATCAGAGTCAGTGTATCTCACAACTCCTGTATCCTAGCTGTCATTGCAAACACACATATCTGCAGTGCCCTTCAAGTATCTCATGATACCCTTCATAACATCCCAATGTTTCTTTCTAGGTGTAGCCATATATCGTGCCACAACACCAATTACAAAGGGAATATCTGATCGAGTGGCTATCATGGCATACATCAAACTACCCACGGATGATGCATAAGGGATCTTGGCCATCTTGGCCCTCTGCTCATTTGTCTGTGGACGATCGGCTTGTGAGACCTTCACATAAGAAGGTAATGGACAGCCAATAGCCTTCATGTCCTGCATGCGGAAACGCTTAAGGACTTTATGAATGTACTCCCTCTGTGAGAGGTAGAGTAGTCCTTGATGCATGTCACGCTTAATGCGCATACCAAGAATGTGAGAGGCATGTCCCAAATCCTTCATCTCAAAGCTCTTCTTCAGCTGAGATTTAAGAGCATCCAATTCATAATGAGCTTTCCCTGCTATCAACATATCATCCACATAAAGTACCAAAATAAGTAATAAGCCATCACGGTCTTTCTTCATGTAAAGACACGGATCCATAGCACTCCTATTGTAGCCTTGTGACTGCATAAAGGCATCAAACTTATGATACCACTCCCTAGGTGCTTGTTTCAAGCCATAAGGACTTTTCTTCAACTTGCACACTAGGTGCTCCTTGCCAGGTTCTACAAAGCCCTTAGACTGCTCCATGTAAATCTAATCATGCAAATCCCCATGCAAGAATGCAGTCTTGACATCCAGCTGATACATTTCCAAGTCAAGCTATGCGACTAAGGCCAAAACCAAGCATAGGGTGGTCATCTTGACCTCATGAGAAAAGACATCATCAAAGTCAACTCCATGCTCTTGCTTAAAACCCTTAGCAAAGTCTTGCCTTATAAGCCATCTTGGAGTGCCTAGGGGTACTTTTCAGCTTGTACACCCATTTGCATGGCAAAGCCTTCTTGCCATTAGGCAATGCAACCAAATCTCAAGTCATATTCTTATGCATGGAGTCCATCTCAGACTGCATATCCCTCTCCCAAGAGTGACTTTCACCCCTGCGCATAGCCTCATCATAGTTGAGAGGCTCTCTTGCATCTATAACCAAGACATAATGCATCAAGGGCTCAAATCTATTAGGTGGATGTCTAGCTCTAGTAGACCGTCTCACTACAGGCTCTATTGCATGTCTAGCATCCTGTCCAACATCCTGGCCATGTGTACGAACTGCTGCTACTTACAGGCTATCTAACTGGTTGTGCAGGAGCATGTGGCTCCTCCTGGAATATAACCATGCATATCTCTATCACCTTCTCATGATGCCTATGGATCTTGCCTTCATGGAAGACTACATCATGGCTGCGGATGACTTTTCGTGCTTGCGGATCCCAGAGGCGGTAACCCACCTCACTTGCATCTCCATTGCCAATGAAAATGCATTTGACACTCTTAGGATCCAACTTAGTCCACTTGTCCTTGGGCACATGGCAAAATGCCTCACATCTAAAGACATGTAGATGTACATAAGACGGAGGTTTCCTAGTCCATACCTCCTCTGCGACCTAGAAATCCAAACCACTGGAAGGTGATGTATTGATGACATACACAGTTGTATTGATTGCCTCAGCCCAAAAGCTTTGTGGTAGGCCTGCATGGCTAAGCATATTGTGTACACGCTCCTGGATGGTTCTATTCATCTGCTCAGCCGAACCATTTTGGGGTGGGGTATAGGGGGGCGGTCAACTAACGCTTAATACCCCTCTCATCACATAGCTACTCAAAGGCACGTGACACATATTCTATCCCATTGTTAGTCCTAAGGCATTTCAGCCTATGCCCAGTCTGGTTCTCAACCAATGCAAGCCATCTCTGAAACACAACTAAGACATCTGACTTAAGTTTAATGTCAATGAATGTCACAAAATACTTTGCACCACCCATAGATTGACATGGCATGGGCCCGCAGACATCCAAATGTACCAATGCTAGGGGCTCAGTCATGGTGTTTGCTAAACTTCTTATGCATATTCCTAGCCAGCCAGCCATAAAGACAATGCTCACATGAATCAAAACATGCATAGTCAAGGGGCGGTAAGTACTAAAAACCATTAAAAAAATTCATTCCCTTCAAGGCCATATGGCCCAAATAGGCATGCCAAAGAGATACATGTGGGATGGAGCTGACTGACAAAACATGGTCAACAGAGGACCCATCAACTACAAGAGGATAGAGGCTGCCAGCCTTGGCACCTCTAGCAAGCACAAGTTTGCCATGGGTGATATTCCAGGTAGAATCCACAAATAAAATATGAAACCCAACATTATCAAGTTGCCCTTGCCCTTCAGACATAAGACTACATGTAGGTGTAGGTACATGATGTACATCCTATAACAAAAAAGTACTGCCAGTAGAGAATTGTAGCTGTACATCCCCAATGTCGACAATAGCAAGTGACCTGTCATCACCCAAGTGAACTGAACCAGAGACAATGCGGTAGGAATGGAACCACTCACGGCATGGTGTAACATGAAATGAAGCACCAGAATCCAAAATCCAACACTGCGCATACAAAGAGTGAACCTCGGTCAACAGCATAGCATCACAAGAACTAGCTGTAAGTATGTACTCCCCATCAGAGTCATTAATCTGCACGACATTTATCTCCTCAATTTTCACACTAGATTTCGCGGGCATAATGTTGCGATCAGAGAAATTTTCATGTACTTTGTCTTTTTCCGTCTCTTTGCACTTCTCATTATGCAACTCATGACAATGTGGATGTATATGACCCTTCTTTTCCCAATGATGACATGTCACATTAGCATTTCTCCCATGATACTTGTTGCGCGAATTACAACGTGACTTAGACCTAGACTTCTATGAGTCTTTGCTATGGCCATTCCCACAGTCATTCTTTCCATTACTATCTCTACCTCTAACAGTCAAAGCATGTGACACACGAGAGGCATCCAAGTTCTTACGGTTGATCTCTTTCTGCAAAAGAGCATTCTCTACATTAGGCAAGTTCAAAATAGTAGCAGGAGCACATAAGGCAGTGCGGAATATATCCCATGACTCACTCAAAGTCCCAAGCAAAAAAAATGGAGTAGCCTCATCATTGAAGGTAATACCCTGCAAAGTCAATTTCTTGAGAATAGCATGGAACTGGCTCAAATGAACAGACATTGTCATATTGTCCTTCATGCGCAAGTCCATAAGTTGCTTCAATCACAATACATCTAACTTGCTGGACTTTTCTTATCATAGAGGTTCTTAATTTTATCCCAAAGCTACCAAGCACTATGTGCTTCCTCAACCACATTGTAATGCACCTGTTCAATGAGAGACAAGGTGAGGGTGGACTTGCATAACTCATCAAGCTCATCCCATTCGTCATCAGTCACAGTTTTAGGCTACTCACCATGCATCCTTAGTGGCTTTATCTACACTTTTTGCACCAATACCTGCCAAACTTGGCTCTTCTAGTAGGCATAATTCATACCATCAAGCTTAGTGATGCTGAAGATAGCATTATTAGTGGAAGAAGATGCCATACTGCAGTCCAAAACGGTGTAGGCAATGCAAAACTGCTTGTTGTTTTATGTTGTAAACAGCCAAAATACCACCAAAACCAAGGCACAATGACCATGAACTGATAGCTAATGATGTTTCCCACTAAACCATCAAAATAACATAAAATCAGGATGATTCAATATGAAAATTCCACGACAGTCCATGCATAACTGCTTGTTGTAATAAATTACAACCAGGTACAATGAGAGCAAACTGTAGGCAAAATGAACGCACCAAGTCAACCACTAACTGTCAAAGCATAACAGCATCAAGCACGCATAAATCAGCATGCGACAGTCATATGGACATCGAGCAAACAAGCTCTATGTCGATCCTTGAGAGTCATTACATCAATGTATACATCCAAGACATAGCTTGAATACAATAGGCATATCCAAACATAAGCAAAATAGCTTCACCCCTGAATATTCCAGCAGCAAATAAACATCCAAAAATGAGTAAACAGTGGCTCAATCCAAGCTCAAAACCATAGACAAACCATAGGCATACTTTCCCATATGTATAGGCACCAACTGGGCATAATCGAACATCAAATGACTATGTGGCATGAGCATAAAGTGTAATGACAAAGGGCTATACTTTTTTCGGCTGCCTGTGGACTATATAAAACAGTCAATGTCTAAGTAAATTCAGTCCCAAAAGCATCTCACATCATAGGCATACATTCCCCTAGCATTCGGGGCACGACCAATGTCAATGCCAACCAAGCATAAACATAAAGTGCTGATGTAACATTATTTGTCGTTGCCTGTGGATTGTGGAAAAGAGTCTTGGACTAAGGTAAATCAATCCACAAATCAATGCCAATGATAACCACCAATGTCGAGCATCAAGGGGGTGTTCCCAAGTGCCAAATGAAGTGTTTTCAAGCTACCAATGAGTGCCGAAAAGTAAAAAACGATTTTTTTTGTAGGTCTTCAAGCTGGCCCAAATTGATTTGGGGCCTGTGGAAGGGTTGGGCAAGGTTAAGGCAAGATTGGGGAAGTAGTCAAGGACCCCCAAGAGCTCCCTCTTGAAGGGCAAAGTCACCGGTAGAGAGTAGGCATCACAAGAAGCAAGAAGACATGGCTGCCCTGCTTCACAAAACCTATGGATTGAAGTAAAATAACAAAAGAGAGCTCCAATACCTCTGAAGAAATGCTTGAGGGTGCCCAAATGGGCCGGGTCGATGCTCGGGAAGTCGGGGAGTGATGGGAGCTTAGGAAAGTTGGCTATGGCTGCCGGGAAGGAGACCCAATGAGTGTAGGTAATCGATAGGAAGCTAAAAGAGTCACAAACCAAGTCGGAATGCTCGAGCAACCGTGCTCTAATATCAATTGAAAGGTGAGAAGGATCGAAGCTTGTTTGGAAGAGCTATGGTGGGAGAGCAAGAGCAAGAAAGAGAGAAAATGGAAACTCCAATAATTGTGGCCAGGCCTTCCTTTATTCAAACTGTCACTAAAAGAATAAAGAATAAAGTGACGGTGATGGGCACCTGCCACCTGTAGTGTGCAGTGGCAGGTATTGTCAGTGTAGTAATACACGGGTGGCTAGGTAGAGATGCATTTACCCCAACACTATGACTCCTCCTTCTTCTCCTTCTCCATCCTCTCATCTCAATGATGGAATGCTTGTTGCAGATGGAAGGGGAGTGAAACATTTTTCAAGGGAAGCATTGCACGGATCATGGAGCCATTTATGAAACTTCCAAGTGATTACAATGTGGGAAGTAAGTAGGTGAGTTCACTATAGCACAAGGCTAGTTTTTTATTCTTGCTTTCTTGGATAGGAAGAGAAAGTGTATGGTTAGTTTGGAGATATAGTGTAAGGTAGCTAGGTGAGATATAACTTCGTCCAATGTGGTTGAAGCTCTTGAACTAATAAGAGCTCTATCAAAAGTCCACCATTGTACATAAAAGACAATATTTTTTAAAGCCAATCCATGCCTAGTATATAGTTGTAGGATCCTAGGGGTAGACATCAGAAGTGGGATTCTATTGTTTCCATGTCTACTCAAATTTAACTTGCCCTATACTTTCAAGAGAAGTCATTTCCTTCTTGCTATTCAATTCTATAATCATTTCTTTGCATTCCTAGCATTTAAATATAGCTTCTTTACTATATTTAGAGCTAGAAAAAAAGGAGTGCTTCCATAATCAATTAGAAACTAAAAGGCTTACCTAAGTAACTTGTGAGTATTTGAATGACTCAACATTAGAAATTACCTCTCTTGTTCTCAATGGCTGCACAAATTGATTCTCCCTCAACCTCTTCTACTAAGGTAAGCTCTTCTTCAATTGACTATCCTACGATGGAATTCATCCAAGCTATAGGTGCTCTTCATCTTCCTTGGCATCTTGGTTTACTTCCATTTCCTTTATTTCTCATGGTTGGTTAAGGTTTGGGTTTTGCAAATGATCTGGGTAGTCCATCCTAGGTATGTAGTCTTTTTGCACTAGCAGCATTATTTGTTGCTTATCCCTCTTGGCTCTTGGATAATTGGAAGAGCTTACCTATTGGAACTTTTATTGTTCACTTGGCCATCTCGGCTTGCAAAGTTTCTTCAATAGTTTTTGTTCACAATATGACCTCTTTGGCTAATCTTGGTGATTTCTCGGGCAAGGGGTTTGGCATGGATAAGGGTATCTTCAAGGATCATGGGTCTTATTGCTTCAAGATGGGTGTCAAGTGGGGGATTCAACCCTTGGAAAATCTAGCGCTCTCTCGGGTCATTATCATTGATCATACATAGTTTTAGAGACTCTGAAACTTCAAGCGATAGCCTTCTAAGGTCAAATTTAGCTAGTGAACTTATAAAACTCATTCATCTTGATGGATTCAAAGGATGGTGGTAAGTATTACCCTTTCTAATCCCTTGATTTATTTCCACATTTTCAAAGATTTACTTACTCTATTATCTGGGAACCATTGCTTCCATCAAAGATTGTCTTTACTGATAATATAAAGGCATGCGGTCAAAGATCAATCATTAGGGGGAATATGGACTCAAAAAGGCCCTTTTAGCTTAAGAGTTAATGACTCTCCTAATGACAAGAGATTTGAGGTGGACCAATAGGAGAGGGGGTGATGTGATCACTTTATCCATTCCCTTTTCCCCCTTGTCCCTACCTCTTATAGGCTTGTCCCCCTATGTCCCCTCCCTCCCCTCCCCCCACTTTTATGATCCCATGTGAGGTGGGTCCCATTTGGCATCCAAAAAGGTGACCCAAAATTTGAAAACTCCATTCCCCTTCAAAAATGTCTTCCCCCCCAAAAAAAAACCTCTTCTTATGACATGTATAGTCAAAAAAAAATTTAGTGTCTTTCTACAAGACATGCTTTTATTTTAGTTATTCTTGTACCTCTATTCCACAAATCTTCTCAACTTTTTGTGTTCCTAGCTTCTCTTAGGCATAGCCACACAGCCCCAGCTTCTCTCAACCATAACCACACAATACCCAATGTCTCTCCTTGTTCCATGGTCATTTTATTACCTCCATTCCACAAATCTTCTCATCTTTCTATCTTCACATAGCCATAGCCACATAGCCCCTAGCTTCTCCTAGCCATAGCCACATAGCACCCAACCTCTCTCTTTCTTTTGAGCATAGTCATAGCCATAGAGCTCCCATATTCTTCTAGCCATAGCCATCCAACACCCAACTTCTTCTCTTTCTTCCATGGTAATTTTATTTCTTCCATTCCACAAATTTTCTCATCTCTCTATGGTCACATAGCCATAGCCACATAGCCCTCCTTACTTTCATTACCATTTCAATGGTATCTACATGTCAACAAAGGTGACTTTGTGATTCCATATTTGTTGTCTATGTACACAATACAAAGGATGAACATGGAAAATGGGAAGGAGTATTGTTCAAGAAGGATTCATGGGTCTACATGCAACCTTCAATAATAGGGCCTCATCAAGTTTGTTGTCATGGTATACTACAAAATCATTGGAAGGGCAGAGTGCTTGGGTTTTAAGACACTCAAGATGATGGTCTTGTTGCATCCGTTCAACATGTATATGGTGTGAAGGACTTGAAGTTACCTCCTAGGACTACTTGACAAGTTTTCCCCTCTAATTGTAATTCATTGCTTTTATGTTCTTAACTTCTCATATGTTTTTGAGGTTTTTACCTCTTCTCTCTTGTTAGATATTTTCCATCAAATCTTGTTGAGGACCAGCCTTTGGAAAGCTTGTCTGGGACATACAAAGCTCTACATGTGGATGTGGGTGAGACAATGATAATTGGAAAATCATCACAATATCTTTTATAGGGCAATATTTTTTCTATGAGTTTATGTATATAGTGCCTACATTAGTTGATTCATATGGTTCTCTTGAAGTACTTCCTTGTCCACCTCTCAACTCTTTGGAGTGGCCCATTGCAAATGAGTAGATGCTTTAGACATTAAAAATGAAGATTGTACATGACATTCATAGCTCCTTGAGATTCAAGAGAGCTTCAAGTTTAGTGGGTCTCTCATGGTTTGTACCAATTTATGTTTTTACATATATTTTCAAAAGCACTAATGTGCATCAATGTCCCTCCATGTTCATTTGTAAGAACATAACAGAGGACTTTCTTAATTCGAATTTTGAAGAAGGATGGAATGAGGTGAATGGGTGCACAAAGGTGACCTCTTTTCGTGCAATGGTCTCTAGTGATACATTTCATTACTTGATTACATGTTCGTCATTGTAGATGCACTTCTATTTTATCGATGTTGGATGAAGAAAGAAGGTGGATGGATTCCCTTGGAGTCCATTGAATACATGTAACAAGCATTTGATATTCAAATTCATATGCTAGATGAAATGATTGAGTCAATCATAGTGAGTGATCATTAGAGTCTCCTAAATCTGTGGAAGCATCTAGTCTTGATGGAAATCATTCATACGGAGAGCTTCAACTTCTGTATTGGTGGTAGAAATGTGAGCTTATTTAATATTGGAATTTTTTGTTTTGGTCGGGACATAGTAGTTTGAATCTTATTATTATTATTTTTCTTCACGTGGGTAAAAGAATGAAGAAGAATTATATGATATTGAGTACTTTGCAACAAGTCAAAATCCATGTACAAAATGACATATCAGAAATTAGCGATGGAATAGATCATGGGAATTTATTTTTTAATGCTTTATATACATTTTAGATTCTCTAATATTCTATATTTTAGGTTATTGGATGATTTTTTAAACTTTTCAAATCTGTATTAATAGAACTTAATGGATTTAAAAAAAGTTAAAATTCTAGATCTATAGCCTATAAAAACTAGTCACTTGGTCTCATTTTCATTTTCCAACTCTCCAATCACTTCTTCCCTCCCAAGCACCCTTGCTCTTGCCTCCACCCTTTTTCCATGATGGATCACACTCTTAATAGCTTCATGCAATTCCTTCAGGGCATAGAATTTACCGCGAGATCAGATCTTTTGTCCCAATATCAAGTACTATGATATGGTATTGTGGCATGGTCCAAGCCAAAAATACCCTCTCGAGTACATGAACACATACTTACAAGAATATATCATTGGGTCCCAAAATTCTACCGAGAAACAAGTACCATGCAATCTCTTGAAGTACATCAATGGCACGGAACCATTTGAAAAATGACTAGATGGTATTTGTACAAATATCACCCTTGCCTACTTCAAGCACATCACTCCCCAATAAGCTACGGAATACGGTGTTAAGTGCTTTTGTGTATATTGAAAATCCCTAGAAAAACATTAGGCAGTTAGAATTTGTATAGCTTATTTATTTGTGTGATTTTTTATTTTGTTGTTTTGTATTTTTCTAGATTAGGAATTGTTTTTGTCATCTTGTTTGGATTTTTTGAGTTTGAGAACTTGATAGCTTTGGTTGAGATTGGTGTTTTTCCTAGATAGATTGGAGCAGGACTTTGAAAGTGTTTGCAAGCCATCTTGAAATATGTATATTTTCTTGTCGATACTCTTGCACATCACGTGGATTATGGGTTCACAAGCACTTCATATTGCACTTGTTCAATTAATTGTACTTGAGGGTCCTCTCATAATTTTATTAATTATTTCCATGCCTTGGGTTGGATTGATACATGTTTTGCACCATCGTTGAGAAATAGCATGACATGATGCTTGCTGCAGCTATATACAATAAATCTTAGTTGCACACACACTTGAGACAGTGCCTTGATTGTGCACGCACTGTTTTTGCATGCATGACTGTTGGGATATTCATCACAAAATTAGGAACCTTAGGATGAGTGGGAAAGGTGGTTGAGTGAGTTTCAGGGTCTTGAAGGACACCTATAGTTGTGAGACCACTATTTTCTTGAGTGGTTGTAAGCTTTTGGGTAAGTGGAGCAGAGTACAATACATTTCTTATTGTTGAATGATGAGAGATGAGGTTAAGGATTTAAAGAAATCGGGGAATTATGTTTGCATTTTGCATGACACATGGGCACATATAGATAGGTTAGGCACTATATTTTTCAGTGCATCCATGTTTTCGTGTGGGTCATTGCTTCTATGATTGCATAGCATGGATCCATTTTTGCATTTCTTCTCAAAGGCATGTATGATTGAGCATGGAGTTCATTTTCAAAAGCATATTTCTACTAGGACACATAGCATGGAACCAAAATTAGGGGGAAAAAGAAGTCTATAATCAAAAGAGCAATTGCAGGTGCTATGATGGGAACAATAATTCAAGGATATGTTAGTGACAAGTTTGGAAGTATTGGAAGGCATTAGAAAGCATCAAAGTGCTTATTGTACTTGCAGTTGATTTTTCTTGGTGCCAATATTCTTGGAAAAGAAAGAAGACTTATTGAAGTTTAAAGTATTAGTTGTGAGAGTCTTTTTCCCAAAGTCTTGATTAGGCCAATGATAGCATTCTTAATTTTGTTCTTTGTGGAGATTAGAGTAGTGCTTTGAGAATTTGTTTGTTTGGTTGCTTGGAGAAGAGGTTATCTGGCTTTGAATAAGCATATTATGGAAAACTCAGTAAGAAGGTTGACTTTTTCTTGAGGTGATAAGTGACAAGAGAAATGGATAAAGTTGGTGCCACATAGGTTGGATCTCTTTGAGACCGCCGCCATTTGGCCAATCGCTCCTCTGAGACTGTCATAATCTGGGCTCCTAGTTCGGCCATTGCAACACGGTTTTCAAACCAACATTTTTCAAATTGACTTCGACCCTCTCATTGTTGCTTTAGTTGCTCTATCTCTAAGAGATTTGGTTGGTAGAGCACATCATTGAATGTTACAGTTAAGCATAGTTTGTTGACTTCCTCGTCAGAGGTGAGTCGCATGCATTCATGCAGGAGTCATTCATAGTGCTCGTCAAGATGTTCTTGCTCTTCCCAAGATAGGGGAAATGGCAAGTATTCTTCAAGCTGCTCTTTAGGGAATGCACCCATGTCTATTAGGACATAGACATGTGCGAATACCTTGAGGTTAGCATCCAACTCAGTTAAGCATTCTTCAACACTTCTATGTTCAATGAGGGCTTGCTCGGTTGCTATCTCATGCAAGGTTCTAGGAGTTTGCCTAGGCTTTAGCATAGCTGGGGGCTCAGGCCTAGATGAGCAAGATTGGTCAATGCTAGGATTTCTTATGCTTTTGGGGTTTCCATGTTTCTCCTGAGGCTTTGTTATTGCCTCATGGTTCTCCTTGGACGTGACTGGTATAAAATTTTCACCCTATTGTTACAGCATTGTATCCACTCTTGATTGGTCAATGCGAGTTCTGTTGTTAGTGGATTGAGTGTTGCAAGCAACCGTTGATGGTAACGGCTGCTTTGATTTTTCAGAGCATAGGGATGTATATGAGGTTTCACCGCTATTAGGAGAGACATCAATGGGTTCATTGGTGGATGGACTCGATGCTTTATTCCTCAGCTCTCCAGCGCTCTTGGTCTCAATGTTCTTGGGGTCCACAACCACCTGTAACTGTTGTTGTTTTTGATGTTTTCTCCTCTTTTTCTTGGTCAGTGAAGGTGCATAACTTAACGACTCAGGACCTTGAACTAGGACAGTTGTTGATGTGCTTGGTTGGGCCTCAGCTTTCCCCTTCTCTGGTGTGTCCTCATGGGACGTAGCTGCACCCTGTTGGACATCCTTGCTAGGTTGTTTGGTCAGATGCGCCATCTCCTTGGCCACATCTTTGAGAGGTTTCTCCTCAATCCTAGGATTTAGGTGCTTTGGAAGTGCTGGAGTTTTCAAGGATGTTGGTTGCTACACCTCCCCCCCAGGTGAACTGCTAAGGACACGTTCCACAAGGGTCGTTGTCACGGCCAAGGGTTGTGACTGCTGTGATCCTTGATTGGAAGTGGTAGCAGCTAGTTCAATGGGCTGGCTAATCTTGGTGGATTGTGATGTCAAGTCCCTAGGGCGATCGGAAGTGGCCGTGTCTTTTGTTGCCCTTTGAGCATTCACCTATGTAGATCGAGCATGAGTTGATCTAGTCATGTTAGGGTGCACAAGCATATCCTTGGGCCGAGAGCTACGGATGGTGTCATGTCCCACCTCTTGGACATTTGGAAGCTTAGATGGAGATAGAGATTGGGATTGAGCAGCTGCACTTGATGATTGCTATTGTGCTTCTTGTGTCCGTTTAGGGAAAGAGGGTGTAGGAGACTTGGGACTCTTAAGTGGCTCTGACACTGGCTGGAAGATTTGCTCATGGCTATTAGATGATTTTACAATTTGCTTTATTGAGCATTTAACCTTGCCATGAGCAATGTTGTGCCTATGATGCCTGCTATCCTCTTGGGAAATCAAAGGCTCATTGGGCACTAGTGGCTTTTGCGTATCCTCAATGATTACATCTGATATCTGCTTTCAAGCACACTAGGTTGAGTATCTACCCTCCGATTGGTCCCGTTTGGTTTCTTGATTTTGACCGTGAGGGGCTCAGTCACTCCACTGTTGTTGACTCGAGACTTGGTTTTTCATTTAGATCTCCTCCTACACTTCTTTGCTCTTGATACGATCTGGCCTTCAGTTGACAAATAAGGTTTAGCAGGGGGTTTTGGCACCCAAATCCATTGGTTACCTGCGCAATACCCTTGACCACATAGCAACGCTTTGGATATTCATCGTGGCGTTGTGCTGACCCTCCATCGATGCCTTCGTCTATAAGGCTTGGGCTTCTTTTGAGGTCTTCTATGATATTTGTAAGTCCAAAGCCCATCCTTGGCATTGTCTCTTGACCTTCTTGTTTCAGGCATGGCCTCACTCACTGGTTCTTGTTGTTCGTCGACCTGTGCTTGTATCAACTCTTCCAACAAGCCCTTGCTCTCGTTAATGGGCTTGACTGTTATGTCAGCACCTTCCTTGCCTTTCCCTCGAGGTTCGATGAGGTCACCCTTGCTAAAGTTTGTGACTGTCCTCACTCCCGGTAGTGTCAGATGTATCCTCTGTGCTACATAGTCGGTCTCACACTTGGTCGCCCTTTTGAAGGGTCTTCCTAGGAGGGTTTCCTTCCCGTAATTAGCAATATTTGGAGGAACATGAAATAGGATAGTCAAGCTTTTAATTTCAATTGTCTCAAGGATTTTACACTTCCTTATGAGTGGTTGTGGGTGTCCCCCATAAGGGCTAAGAGTTGCATTAGTCGGTGTGAGCTCTAGTTGGCTATTAACCCTCAAATGAACAAAGCTAGAAATTTTGAAAAAGCTAAAGCAGAAGACAAAGGCCAAGGCAAAGTGAAACGGAAGACGAAGGCGCGACATGGAAAATATGGAAACACAAAAAGTGCATGCACACAAGGAAAAGTACAAGTCAATACTTTTGTAAAAGAGCGCAACTGCATCATGATTTAATTTAAGGAGCGCCGGGCTCTCACTAGTGCAATTTGTAAATGTAGATGGGCAATGGAAAGGAAGCTAGGAAGATAGAAGGACAATGGGAAAAAGGGCCTAGGCCACGGCTGGCCATGTAAAAAAGGGGATAAGGGGATGACCACCCAAAAGGAATTTAGGGTTTTGTATATAAAGTTGAAAAGTGAATGAGATGCTCATTCTTGGAAAGGAAGCTAGGAAGATAGAAGGACAATGGGAAAAAGGGCCTAGGCCACGGCTGGCCATGTAAAAAAGGGGATAAGGGGATGACCACCCAAAAGGGATTTAGGGTTTTGTATATAAAGTTGAAAATTGAATGAGATGCTCATTCTTGTGTGTGGCTAAAAGTGGATCTCCTCCTCTTCTTCTTCTTCTTCTTCTTCTTCTTCTTCTTCTTCTTCTTCTTCTTCTTCTTCTTCTTCTTGCTTGCTTGCTTGAGCTTGTGCTTGAGAGAGGGAGTGTGAGAGTGTGAGAGAGTGAGTGTGTGAGGGTGAGGGACTGGGGAGGAAAAGCTCTCCATCTTCTCCTCGCTTCTTCTCTTCTCTTCTCTTCTCTTCTCTTCTCTTATCTTCTCTTCTCTTCTCTTCTCTTGCTCGCAGCAATGGAACTTGGAGTGCGGAGCTTGAGGATGGAGCTTGCTTGAAGCTTGCACTTGGATCATGGAGCTATCGGAGTGTGCGGGAGAGGGAGTAACTCGATTGGCATGGAGATAAGCTCACTACACCGTAGATATGGATGGCGTGTTGGCTATGTGAGAGGTAGCCATTAGTGCTTGGCTTGGAACGCTTGAAGCAATAAGCAGTCTGTGGGTCTTGGCGGTTGAGCGAAAGCTCCCACATTGGCCTAGTAGGGTCCATGATTCATAGGTCAAGATATTAAAATCTGCTCATTCATCAATCAGAGCATCGATAATGTGCTCTCTTTTTGCAATGAGTTTGACCCTAAGATAAGCAGGAGGTACTATGTCTTCATCTTCCGGGTCTTGGCTCATAAATTTAAGCCTTCTTACAAATACCCTTGAGTCCCCAACTGCACGACCAGATGTGGATTCTCCACTGATGTCTTGGATCGCCTATGCAGTGCTATTCAAGGTGCATCTATCGTTAGGACGGTCATATCTAGTTATCCTCATTGTTATAGCTTGATATTGTTGCTTTCCACTTTGACCAAATGCAGTCCAAATGCAACACATACGTGTTTTTGCAGTGTGGCCTTTTTGCTCTTGTTGGCTAGATTGGCCCATTGAGGTTCTAGGGTCTCTGTTTGTCTATGTTTGGGTATGGGCTTTTGGTTGCTCTTTTGCAAGTGAGAATCCATGCTCATGTAGAGCCATTACTACACTAGGGTCCAATTTGGAGGACCTGTCACAGTGCGTGTTTTCTCTCCAACCTACTTGGGGGAAGTGCGGAGGGGATAGAGCCCCCTCTGCGGGGGTCCACGGGGGTAATCCCCCTTGGTCTGCAGGGCCGATAAACACCATGTGCAATTTGAAGGACCATTTTTTACCAAGTTTTAAACTACTTGCTCTAGATTTCAGCCCAGTGATAGATCTATGATGTGGTTTCGGCTCTATATGGTCTCTCGGTCAGTTTTAGATCTACGGGTTAAAATTTGAAAAAATCCAAATTTGGCTCAACAAGTCCGAGTTGCAAGGGCCGAATCCCCGATTCGGCCCATCCGAGGCCCGAGTAGAAAGGGCCGAATGTAATTGGTCCGAATGTCAAATTCGCTGCCAGTCCAAGTTTGGTTGTCCAAGGGCCGAGTGGACCGAGGGCCAAGTCAGGTGGGCCGAGTCGGCAGGGCCGAGGACTGAATTTCAAAGTTGGTCTAAATGCTTCACTCGGATGAGCTGAGTGAAAGGTGTCTGAGTAGTGTAGTGGATGGAATGGCCGGATGGTTCGAGAGCCGAATGGCTGAGCGATCCGAGGGCCGATTCTGGGACTCGACCTAGAATGGCCGTCACTCGCACAGGCCGAGCGTAACACGTTTTTTCACTGGACTTCAAAAAATTCGTCACGTCGAGAGATTGAGGCCTTGCTACTAGTCGAGCAGCTCCAGATCCAACCTACTCATGCAGTGGAAGGTGTGGAATTACCTGGGCTGGGCAAATAACTTCTAGATGGACAGATCAAAACGGATCTACTCAACAAAGCTTTCTCCCTCTCTCCTGCTTTCCTGAAACCTTGCAATGAACAATGTGGCCTTTCTTGCCACTCTTGGCCCCTTAACAGCTTGCCCAGGCCTGCACTCACCTTAATCTTGCTTCCCTTACTAACATTTAATCCAAATTTCGTTTTTTTTCCTTCTTTTCCTTGTTTCAAATTGTTATACAGCAACAGAAAACCCTACTGTTTGCTCCAATGTTTTGCTCCTATCCTTTCTAAATGCAAGAAAAAATAATAAGAAAAATACCTATACTACTCCATCATACTTTCCCAATTCCAAAACAACAAAGAGCTACTTGCTAAGGAGATCAAATACCTCTTCAAACTCCCTTGCTTCTTACCTATCTACCTCAAGCATCGGTTCGGGGAAAACCCTACTTCAATACTTTATTCGAAGCGCACAAGCGCTAAGGCTTGAATCCGTTGGTCCCGACAACAGAACCAAAATGTGGAATCTTTCACTCAACCACTAAGATCCACGGACCGCTTATTGTTTCAAGAATTCCAAGCCGAGCACTAATGGGCTACCTCTCACATAGCCAATGCGCCATCCATATCTACGGGTGTAGTGAGCTTACCTCCGTGCCGGTCACGTTACCTCCTCTCCCGCGCACTCGAATAGCTCCACGATCCAAATGCAAGCTTCAAGCATCTTCCTAGCTTCCTTTCCACCACCTATCTACATTTACAAATTGCACGGGTGAGAGCCCGGTGCTCCTTAATTAAATTATGATGCGCTTGCGCTCTTTTACAAAAGTATTATCTTGCGCTTTTCCTTGTGCGCCTTTTTTCCTTATCTAGGACTTTTCTGTATTTCTTGTGTTTCTAGATTTTTCTTGGTGTGCCTTCATCTTCTGTTTCACTTTGCCTTGGCCTTTGTCTTCTGCTTTAGCTTTTCCAGATTTTCCACCTTGTTCGTCTGACGGTTAACAGCATCTGATCTGCTTAGAGAGGAAGCATCCATACCACTATATGATGGGTGTCGAGTATCTCACGTGAAGATGTTGCTTGCACTCCTAAGTGTGCAAGCAAAATACGGGTGGAGCGATGCAAGTGTGACCGAGTTGTTTAGGTACCTTCTATGTACGCTTTGTTGATTTCTTTTCGGCACCATTATAAAAAACAATTGTGCTTTTTCATGGTGTTTTACGATTTCTTTTCAGGTTGCTAAAGTATCATATATTACCACTTGCAAATACCATGCCTGAGTCTCGTGATGATGTGCAACATGTTTTACGAAAGCTTGGCATAGACGACAACACCATTCATGCATGTGTCAATGATTGCATGTTGTTTTGAGGAGAGCACGAGACAATGGAGACATGTTCAAAGTGTGGTGCTCACAAGTATCGACAAGACTTACAAGGGAAAACCATCCCTCGGAAAGTTCTAAGACACTTTCCACTCATACGCCGTATACATCACATGTTTCATATGTCGGGCTTGGCGAGCTTGACAACGTGGCATGTGCAGAATAGATCCATAGATGGAGTCCAATGAATATTAGCGGATTCAGGCACATGGAGTGACATTGACTCTACCTTTCTAAGTTTTGCACAAGAGCTAAGAAATCTTCGGCTCGGTCTAGCTATGGATGGAGTGAACCCATTTAGTCTCTACTCAACTTCTTACAATGTGTGGCCTGTAGTCCTTGTTAACTACAACATCCCACCATGGCTTTCTACGAAGAAAGGACACTTGATCCTTAGCTTGCCCATTCCTGGCCGCTATAAAGTCAAGAATATGGACGTTATCTCTGCCCATTAGTCGATGATCTTAAGATCTTTGGGAGGAGGGGGTCGCCATGGAAGATATGAGCAAACGCGATGATCGACGATCTGCCAATATACGAGCCATTCTCATATGGACCATGCATGACTTTTCAAGTTCAGGGAGTGCTCAAATTAGGCTTCCATTCTCATTGACAATATCTATCATAGCTCGTTCAAGTTTGTATTCATAGGATAGAGTTTTTGGGACAGGTTTGGTTACCTCAGGTTATCACGCATGTCCATTGTGTGGGCCACAATTACACTCCCGAAGGTCACGAACCATGAAGAAGATGGTATATCAAGAAGATGCTACTTTCTTGCCGGAGGGTCATGAACTAAGGAGAAGGTCTTCTTAGAGACGACCTCCAGCATGATGAACACCCAAAGTTTGTACAAGGTGAAAATGGTCCACATGGAGTCGCATCCAAATGAAATGCGACGGTTCTCAGCTGTCTATGAGTTACCATATTGGACCCACTTACAGATCAACCACTTATTGGATCCCATGCATATTTTCAATCATGTGGGAATCTTACTGTGGGACCACATCACAGGAAAGAGAGACACTACAGGGGCACGAATGGATTTGAAGGAGGTAGGAAAAATGGAGGCGCTTTGGCTCCAGTTAAGTATTGATGGTCGTTTGCAACTACCTCATGCTCCTTGGGTTTTTTCTAGTAAAGAAGAGCGCTTTTTGAAGTAAATTATCAGGTCTATCCGCACTCCGATGGGTATGATGCATTCTCTCAGATCTGCATTCTCTAAAGACGACTGATTATCAGGGCTAAAATACCATGATTGGCATAAGATATGTCAAGTTTGTACTACAAATGGATTGTAAGTGGCTTGCGTATTTTGCTATTTGGAGTGTAGTCATTGTTCATAATGCTTTTTCATTTGTGGCAGTTTGTACTACCGATCGCGATCGCAACATGCCTCACTCCAAAAATACCCGGAGCGATTTAGAGGTTGTCAAATTTAGTGCAATGGATCTCACAGAAGGACATTAAGACATCCTCTATTGAATCCTCAAGGTAGGGTGCAGTGGAGATAGTCTGTCTCTTTGAGAAGTACCTACCCACGAGCATGCTCACGATATAAACCCACCTCCTAGTGCATCTTGTAGATGAAGTCGAGATTGCGGGACATGTCCATATGCAATGGATATTATTCTTGGATCTCTTCACAAAAACCCTAAAAGGCTTTGTGTGACAACGAGCTCGGCAAGAAGGTAGCATGGTTGAAGGTTGGTTGGTGTCCGAGGCGTTAGTGCATATCTCACAGTGGCTACCAACGGTGGATTCAAACAATAGTATGCTATGGTTGCTGAAGGATGATGATAGACTAACTAGAGATGTGGTGATTGGAAATGGGGTAGAAAAAAGGATGGATGTTACAATGGAGGAGAAAGTGAATTATTTTTGTATGTTGCACCACGCCTCCATGGAGACGTGGATCGTTAGGTATGAGCAAGCCAGGAAAGATTGGGAAGAAGCGCGATTCAAATTTCGATGTAGTATGCGCCACCAACCGATTCGATATCCCAAGGGCATGGATGAGATGCCGCGGTTTATGTTTGTGCGATGGTTGCATGGAGATTTGATCGTAGCCTCTTGCGAAGGGGTGAAGGTCTCTACTGAGGAATGGAAATTCTTGATGGGATGTAGTCCAAAGGTAACCACATGTTTTATAAGCTATCGTATCTAGATTTTATATGTAACAACTAATTAATCGTTTCAATATACGGTACAAAATATACATTGCGACACGGTTGCAGGAATGACATTTGCGCGTGGAGCATATTGACAAAATGCGCTCCACAACGGATTGTGGTGTCATGGCAAACTTTGAGCAAGAGAGCCAACGACGAGCCACAAATCCAAACACCGTTATAGAAGAGATGGAGTATTTTGGAAACTTGCAAAGTATTATCACGGTGGATTACCATAGCTTCTCCATGATCCTATTCAATGTGTAGTGGTTCAAAGTGGTGCTGGAAGAAGTCAAGGCAACTGTTCAATGAGGTCCATCTAGATTTCTCGAAATAGATTTCGAAAAAATATGGATGGATTTGCGTGACATGTTTGTATTGCTAGCCCATTGTGAATAGGTGCATGAACTCATGTTTTTTAAACTTTTATTATGACATGGTATATGTCACAAATGTTAAATCTCTCTTGTATGTGATTTTGAATAGTTAATTTTCTATCCAAACCCCCGACAACCTCGATGGTGGTACGTTGTATCTTCAACTCCCCAAAGTGCGAGAGTATATAATGAAAGCAATGTTCTTAGTGTAGATGAGGACAATATGCAGATAGAGGGGTTGATATTGCAAGGGGTGGAGGCTACCCAAATCTTGGAGCATGTCTAGGAGGCAAAATTGAGTAACAATTATGGAAAGATAGGAGGCCAAGAACTCTTTGAGAATGAGGTGGACTCATCCTTTTGTAGTGACCTTTATATCGACCTTTTAGTGTATGCAGAGTTGTGTCAGGAGATTGACATCGGACCATAGGCTACATCATACTTGGAGCATCCACCTACTCAATTTGTTGATGAATCACTTATAAGAGTACTCTAGAATATGCATTTTAAGTAAGATATTTTTTTTACAGTTATATTATTGTGCTTTGCTTGAATCTTTATATTGATTATGTTAACATCAATTTTTATTTGTGCATGTGATCTTTGTGGATGTTTGGATAGCACAATGAGTCGAGGGATGAGCAATGAGGAGCTGTAGGAGATATTCACACGTATGTCTCCAGATCATATGGCAAACCAGGAGCTATCTCAGATACCATTGGGCTGTTCCATTAGATCTACTTTGGCACGCTTTGATTCTTCAATTTCCAATAGACGAGATCGACACTCCAGACTTGGGCCGAACAGAGGGAGTGGTTTTAGTGGATGTTGCGGAGACGTGGATGCAGTGAGCCCACAGTCGACTTGAGATATAAGTGCTACTCCTCGCTCTCATGCAGGTTCGAGAGAGGGTGGCTCAGTTGGTTGTTGTGGAGGTACCGACACAGTGTCTCCGTCTCGTCGTTCTACTAGATTTGCATCACCTGTGGGATTTTTCACACCTGTGGGGATGTCTACTCAAGTCACTCCAACTTTTGCTTAGCCGTCTATTGCAGGTGGCACCCCTATGGGTGCTACTCCGAGAGATACCACCCTCGTGGGTACACCAGATGTACATGGGTCTCTTAAATATGCCCAGGAGCGCGATCGCAGGTGGGAAAGGACACATCTTAGACATACCCCAGAGGGGTATGGATACCTTGTAGATGATAGGACAAGAGCTATCATCATGAATGATGAGGGGAGGAGGGTGATGGCTCATATGAGAGAGTTGTGCCAACAAGATTTTTGGCACAACGTCTTGGATCATTGGAAGAACATACTAGAGGGGAGCAAGGACTATAGAGTAGCATCCTTGCATGAGGAGTTTCTGGTACCCACCGCAGTAGATAGATTCTCCATAGATTAGATGATAGAGTGCATGTATGCACACATGTCACACATACGATCGGACGCACGCAAGGTACTTAAGAGTGGGCCTCAAAGCTCGAGTGACTAGATGCAGATGACTAGCGCTGACTCAAGAAGGAGGCTACAGATTTTCCAGGACATTGGAGACAACAACACAAGGTAGTGAGGGCATGACTGGAGGCACGAGTGGTCTATCAGATTCTTGGGAGTGACAACCACAAGACTTATCTGGAGGACTTTGTAAGTTTTTCTTCTATTCTTATCACTTTTTTTTTCAATATCACTTGTATTGATAATTGTGTTTCTAACACTTGTATTTTGTTTTCTTTGCAACACTCCATTACAAACAATGATCCCACCAGCCTAGAGACTCGATATGCAGAGAGACACGATCTCATTGCATTGATCAATATATTGTATGCATGCAGCGGCCTAGTAAGTCACTCATCTTTCTTGTTCATAATTACTAATTTTATATAAATTGCATTATTCTATGGTGGATTGATGTGTAGTTGTTTCTTTTTTTGCAGATTCCGTTCGATGCTCCTTTGCGGTAGGACCAAGCTTTCGAATGGCGAGGATCTATAGCTCGCGCTTGGATATGTGGAGTGCACATTCTCTTCTTTTTTGGTCTTGTGATTTATGTAGGCATTTTCTATGCACTATGTTATTATCATCATTTGTATCTTGCCATAATTCCATGAGTGCTTTCATTAAACGATCATATATTTATTTTATGTATGAGTCTATTTGTGGATCCAAGTACACTTTGCCTTCATTTTGACAACCATTGTACACCTATTGTAACCCTTTTGTATGGCCCAAATACAACACAAGCTGCCCTGCAAAAAAAAACTCTATAACCGTCGCTATTAGCGTCGCAAATTTATCGCACGCATCGCCATCAGTGTCGCAATTTACATCGCAAACCATCGCTATTTACATTGCTACTTGCGTCGTGACGCACATAGCGATGCAAATAGTGACGTCAATAGCGACCGTTCTATGGCATCACTAATACCAATGTGTTTAGCAATGATGGGGCCTTTTTTTTGAACATTTTCATCGTTTTGAACATCAGTATGAGGATTGTATCTCGTACTCTCTCTCTCTCTCTCTCTCTCTCTCTCTCTCTCTCTCTCTCTCTCTCTCTCTCTCTCTCTCTCTCTCTCTCTCTCTCTCTCTCTCATTCATTATATGTGTGTATGAGACTTATCCTTCACTTCTCTCCTTCCTTACATGCCACAAATAATGATAAGTTAATAGAGTTTTAACCTAAATAATTTAGTATTTTGACCTACATAATTAATTGGATTAAATTTTACATTATAAACCTAAATCACATGTTTGTGTGTACACATAAAAGCACATGTTGAAAAGTTTAATTGTATTTGGCATGATATTAATGCATATACACACAAATTATAATTATAATTAAGTAGTATGTATGCAAAACACACACTAAAGATTATAATAATAGCATAAAATGTCCATAAACTTCTTCATTACATATATAAAATAAATGTACTTGACACACTTAAAGATTTTCCTTAACTAACTCGATGATATGTTGGCATGTCTAATAGGATGATGAGATTGTAATGCATTCAATTCAATGTGCCATATTGTAAGAGCTATGTCCCACCAAAAAATAAGAAGGAAAAAGAAATAATGTAATATCATTAGTGCCTTTATGACTCTTATAAGGTGATTCATCTTATGTATCTTGAAAAAGGTTTGAGGTGGTTAATGAATTGTATTCATGATGACAAAATGAACATGTTTTTCTCTTATGCAAAAATAATTTAAGGGAGATATTTATGTCATTACTAGGTTAATCATTGTGCTACTTTCATGGCTAGAAATGATATTATGGGGTCTTCTAATATTGCTTGTGTGGCTCTTGAACTTGTAGGAAATCTTCATTAAGACCTTATATACCATTACAAGCTTTAGATTGTCTCCTTGTTCAAGGTTATGCTCAAAGAGATCGCTATTTTGGACCTTTGAGGGTCAAAATCTAGTTTTGTTTTTCTAGCAAGAATATGTCAAGCTTAGAGTTGCAATGCTTATGGATCATTTTTAGCTTTAAGCATGCTTTTTGAAACAAATGTGCGTAGGTTGAGTTTGGAAAATACAGAATGATGTGGCTCAAATTAAGAGCTTTGAGAAACGAGAGGTCTCATGGCAGTTGAGGCCAACGGTAATTGAATACAAAAGAAATCACTTTGTTTGAGGCAATTGGTACAAATATGTCTATGGAAATTCTTCAAAGTGTGAAATAAAATGCATATTTGAAAAGCACAACGACTAGACTTTTCCCTGGATTGCAAGGTGTGGCTGAAAGATTATACAACTAGGGTGTGAGATCCTCTTCTAAAAAAGCAAGAAATGGGTGTAAATATAGTAGATATGAACAACAACAATAGTAGCCAAAAGAGCATTCATAAGAAAATGTATGTGCTTAGCCAACCCGGTGTGATCCCAAAAGAGGATAGCCATAGGCTAGAGTTATTTACTGTAGTTCATTATTATAATAATGATTACTAAGTAGAATACAATTGATGAACCAAAATTGGACATGGCAAGAGAATCAAGGGTAGAAAAGACTATGCAAGTAGTTCAAAGGACTGCCCCAAGAAGCAAAGTAATATATTTTTGGGGTGTTGGATAGACATGGAAATGTCAAAAGTCGCAGATCTAGAGCATGGCAGATGCTATGGCGGGTGGAAGCTGAAGACCAAACTCATGATGACATAGACAAGTAGAGACAAAACTGTTACACAAGTGAATTAGGTTCCAAGATGGCATCTTGGACTCATAAACACAATCTTGTGTAGGACTGACAAAGACCAGACACTTAATTGAAAGTACAAAGCATCATGACATTGTATTCATTCCATATGAAAGTGATAGTCAAGTACAATGCTTTATAGAAATAGGGTTGTTCCACTCTCCTCACTGTGCATATGGGATTCATGACAGCTCTTTCTGGAGCATACATCATTTGTCATTTCTCAACACCCCCCCCAAATGGTGAGTCCCTACACTTGCTGGCTTTTTCTCCCCCTATAGGTAACATGGCCCGGGAGACTAGCTCATAGGTAGCCTAGTCAAGTTAAAGCTTGAGACTTTACATATTTGGCAAGGGTTTTTACAAAGAAAATATGGGAAGAATTTTCCTTAGAACAATCTGTTAGAGTTGTTAATGGTAGCAGAAGCATCTTCTTCTTTTTCTTCATTCATGAATTGACCTAGGTGGTGGTCATTCTGCATCTGATGTGCTCTTTTCTTGTGAAAACATTCACTGGCAATATGGCTAGTCATACCACAATAATGACATGTCATCTGACTTCTATTGTTGGTGTTGAATACTTGGCCTCTTCCCTTGGGTCCAATAGCTCCTTTCGTCTATAAGATATTTTCCATTGAGCTGGTCTCTTTTACATCTTTGCTTTTAAATTTGCTTTCTCCATCAAGCAGTGAGTGTTCAATATCTTTGAGTGAGAGACTGGGAACATTACTTAGTGTTGAAACAAGGTTCTCATATGGTTCATGATTAACACTGGCAAGTAGCACTGCTATTGCCTCATCCTCATCAATGTTATTTTTTAGAGTTGCTAGCTGATTTTTAAGGCTCTTGAACTTATTGATGTGTACAGTCATAGATGAATTGTCTTTTACATCCAACTTATAAAAGTGCATAAGTAATTTTACATTTGAGTTCTTTGCTTGTGTACCAAAGATTTTGCCAAGTTCTTCCCATGCCTTCTTTGCATCCCTGATGCTGGAGATGCGATGTAATACATCATCTGATAGACCCCACACAATAATACCTAGAGCTTTGTTGTTAACCTTCTTCCATGCCTTTGTTTTAGGCTAGTCTTCTCCAGTATCTTCTTTCTTGTCATCTTCATCTTATTTCTCATCTTCAAAAAAGCCCCACAAGTCTTTTTGCATAAGGTGGTACATGGTCTTCTCCTTCCAGACATGAAAGCCTTCACCATTAAACTTTGCTATCTATTTGAATTCAGTCATCTTAGTAGGAGGTCTTACCACGAGAACTCTCCGACAGTGTCTATCCTTTTACAAGAAGATTGAGATTTACATGGGATTTTATCAATGTGACTTTAAATCATCACACAAACTAAGAATAATCTTCGAAGCATGAATCTGAAGGTGAGTTACTTCTTGAATGTGCTAACAAGTACAAGTGATGGGGCAGTGTCAAATCCCACTATGTAGTATTAAAAGTTACTATGGTTTTGAAGATGATGATTCTTGTTGCTTGATGGTTGATGTTACCCCTTCAGCTTGAAACCCCTCCTCGATGGTAAATCAATTAAATATTTGTTGGAAGACTGAGTGTTGTAGTAGATCTTGAATGTTAGGAACTCTACTTGACTGAAATTGAAGAGCTTGAGATTTGTAGTAGCAATGATGTTGTCCCGTTCATCTTTTGATTTCTTCAAATCTTCCAAATCTTGATGATTGGTTGATGAAATATTTGCTAAACATTAAGTGATTACTCAGTTCAGAATGGTAGGAGCTTGAGGATGCCAAGAGGAGTGAGAAAATGAAGAAAATTGAAGCTTTAAGTAATCTTGGCTATGGCTTCTTAGATTAGGGTTTTGACCTAGGCCTAGTTTTTCAATGATTGTAGGAGCTACAATGGATCATTTTTAAAAGTTTTTTTATGGAAATGAAACTCTCTTTATGCTCTATAAAACCCCTATGATCATCACCTAGATTGATGCAGAGTCATCACACGCAGAGCAAATA
Source organism: Lygodium microphyllum (assembly GCF_053477565.2). Taxonomy (NCBI): domain Eukaryota; kingdom Viridiplantae; phylum Streptophyta; class Polypodiopsida; order Schizaeales; family Lygodiaceae; genus Lygodium; species Lygodium microphyllum. Next base: position 118,861,877 of record NC_141149.1, on the reverse strand, counting down.
AACACACGCAAGCACAATTTTGGACAGTAATGACAAATTTTGATAATGATGGGCTAGATGATGAGCAATGTAAGGCTTTAAGGATATAAGAGGGAGCACTTGAGGTTAGAAAGATATCCTTAGAAGGAATCTTGTAAATATATTGCCTCTGGGGAGTGATCCAAGTACTCCATGAAGGGTATGTCCTACAAGCCACAGACTGAGGTTATGGCAACAACTGACAGAAGTGACAGTGCTGAGCTTCAAATAGGGCAATGTCAAGTTCTTATGTGATGCAGAGAAGCCTTGGGAGTCAACAAATAAATCTTTAGAAGGGAACTTGGAGAGATATGCCTTGTAGAGAAAGTTATAGAAGCTTGAAGGAAGATAGGTGCAGACCTGGCTATGGCTGCCAAGGTGGAGCAAGTGGAGATGAGTTGAGAGATAAGCTCATTGAGCTGACTTGAGGTTAAGAGGGACTGAGAGAGTAGAGAAGGGAGTCATTCCATGCCCAACTGGGCTCTGATACTATGTCAAAAGTCGCAAATCTAGAGTGTGGCGGTAGAGGCTAGGGCAGGTGGAAGATGAAGACCAAACTCGTGATGACATAGGCAAGTAGAGACAAACTATTACACAAGTGAATTAGATTCCAAGATGGTAGCTTGGACTCATAAACACAATCTTGTGTAGGACTGACAAAGACCAAACACTTAACTGAAAGTACAAAACATCATGACATTGTATTCATTCCATATGAAAGTGATAGTCAAGTACAATGCTTTATAGAAATTGGGTTGTTCCACTCTCCTCACTGTGCATATGGGATTCATGATAGCTCTTCCTGTAGCATACATCATTTGTCATTTCTCAACAAGAAAAAGATATCAAATATTTGTAAATAAGAGAAATAAAAGGGCTACTCAAGGATTACATGCATCATACTTTTGGAAATGTTACAAATACCCATGTAGATTGGTGAAAGGATTTATTTGATTTTGCAATGTGTCTAACACCCATATTCAAGATATGGATGACCATTAGGTGGTTGGGCGTATTGGCCTTGCATTAGGTATTTTGCCAATAGCTAAGGGAATAAGTCTTCTGGGGCTAAGGAGATTTTCAAAATTCAAAAACAGGTTAGTTTCCATGGGTAGATGAAACACATTTAGGGAGGTTATGTTGGCAAATCTAACACAAGGGTTCCAAGAGCAATGTGTCCATACTAACAAACGAATTCTAACATTACATATAAAATGGCTACTTGTTAGATGCACAAGTTGTTCGGGAGGTCATAATAACATGTGGTTAGTCTTATATATTCCCTGTTAGTACTAAAGGCTCTCGAGCGAAAGGTGTGATGTATTCAGTGAGTATAATTGATTTTGCAGGGTGTATCTACAAATTATTTTAAAAAAGAGAAACCAAACAATCATTTTATATTCCTTGAAAGCACTTGTATTACATTTTTTTGAGAAGTGCTTGGGTTAGACCAAAATGCACATGAACCTATATATCAAGTGATACTTACTGAGGTAGAACTATTTCAAGTGTTGGGTAGCACACAAACGAATATGCCATCATGTTGAAAGATTCACTATGGTGATAAGCATGTCTAGAGGCAATGGTTTCAAGGAATGCTTATTGTTTTCAAGAAAGCTTATGTTGGCAATCTATATGGGATTGAAGCAATGAACACATGCCCTTTTATGCTTAGATTAGCATATAATAGATATCTTTTAGGTGCTCATATGAGCATTTCAATTTGATGGTTGGGTGAACAACAACAAGAATTGTGGTTTGTTACCTACTGGTCTTTTAGATATAAAAGAAAGTAGTAGTCAAGTGTTGAACATTATGTGTCAAGTTGAATGTATTGAGTTACAACAAAGAAATAAATATTGAAGTCTAGCATAAGATTTTTTTTTAAAACCATGTGAATACTTATAGATGTGCATGGAAGAGAAAGAGACAAGGAGCACCAAAAAAATATCCAAATTTACATTCAACATTATAGATTTAGGTTATAATAGAGAAATTACAATAAATAAAGGATCTTTTAACTTAATTAAAAATAGTAGACATGGAAATGCGTGTAGGTGTACCTAGAAGGAGAGAGAGAGAGAGAGAGAGAGAGAGAGAGAGAGAGAGGTGTCGTGTGTACGTGCGTGCGTGCGTGCGTGCGTGTGTGTGTGTGTGTGTGTGTGTGGAATATGTCTAGATGTGTACATCTTATAATATACATTTGAGTTCTATTTTTATGATATTAAATTATTATCTAGGTGTTGCTCAAATTTTTACGCTAGCTCGAAAAAATTTCCTTGTGAATGGTTTTCCTCTTATTGACCCATCAATCTAATGTCTATTTCGTTAGCTAGGTGACAAATTGAAAAAAAAAGAAAGATAAAGAATCTCAGCACATCTAAGTCTAAGAATAACAAAGCTCACCACGTCATAAAGGCAAAAAAAAATCATATGGTTGATTTTGCAAGCTAGAATCCACTATAAATATTGAGAAGAAGAAATAATGTCCATGCACTAGAATCATATCAAGGTTTTGGGTTCTTCCTCTTTACATCTCAAATTATTCAAAATGATTCACATGAGTAGTAAGATCCTTACATTTTACACTTGATGATAACTATGTCATCTCCCTTTCTCTCTCATCAAATATTTGCCACAACTTCGCCTTAGAAAATATTAGAATAGAATTTTGGACCTATATGAAGCAGGCTTTCTTATAGAAAGGTGCAAGTTGGCAATGCATTTAGAAAGTCTCATGAAGAGTAAAGACTTTATTTTTACCAATATCCATACTTTCTTGCAATGCTCGAGATCCACAAAGGCATAAGAAACATATTAGAAATGTATTAGAAAAGTCTCATGAAGAGTAATCTTAGAGGAAGGCATAAGAAACTGACTAGCAATGTATTAGAAAAGTCTCATGAAAATATCCACAAAGGCAATCTTAGAGAAAGGCATAAGAAACACATTAGCAATGTAATAGGAAAGCCTCATGAAGAGGACTTGGGGTCAAGTCATTCACCTATCACATTTTATGACAATCTTAAAACTTTAGTCTATTAAGCTTAGAGTCCTTTGTGAAGGCCATTTACAAGCTATGCATGGGACCAGTTGCAATGCAAATCCTTACAATGATGTTTTTCCACATGATGTACTTCTTACTACAATAGCATATAATAATGGTCCTAGTCACGTAGCATCCTCCCATCATGTCAAACCTGTGGTCAATATGGTTGCATGACATTGGTCTCCATAAGGTCCTCACATAAAAAAACCAAGTCCCTCGAGCTAACAAAGGCACTCCCTGCATTCTTGAATATGTGCATGGGGTCTAGAAGGGGATTCACTAAGAGGTGTTTGTGTGGTGTGACGTAAGATGTTCCGATGTGAACTTTAGTATTGGATGAGGGGTGGTGCATATTACATGGAAAAATATTGGTTGAGGGGTGCATATTACATGGAAAATGATTGGTAAGTTTCCATGGGGTTGTGATTAACCTCATCTATGCAAAGCATTGGCGCTTGCTAGCATGGAGGCATATAGGAGACTATCAGCATGGAGGTATGAAATGCTAAGAAAAGGTACATTGAGATGCATGGAGATTGTTCCACCTACAATCGAGTATGCCAAGCGTCGGCACTGTCCAGCATGTGGAGAGGGAGAGCTTGTGCATGTTCTTCTAGCCTCACTCACCGGTGATGGGGCAGTGTCCGAAGGCGCCATGCCAAGCGTTGGCGCTTTCCATGGTGGGGAGGCTATTGCCAGCATGGCAGCCCCATGTTTTCGACGTGGCCACCCCACGGGCCGCCATGTGGACTAGTCCTACAGGTCCCAGGACGACAACCCCTTATAGGCTCCCAAGGGCTACCCCACCGTCCACCATGTGGACTCATCCTATAGGTCCTACAGGCCCCTGCACGTGCGCATCGTAGCCACGTCATGGCCGAGCCGAGTCGAACAAGCCTGCGTCAATATAGCAGCCACGTCTTCACTGAATAATCAGAAGCCCGCCGCCATGGCGGAGTTGAGCAAGCCTGCAACGACTGCATGAGCGATGAAGTCGAATAGCGGTAGACGAGAGCAATTAGGCTACGTATGCCATGTGCCCGAGTGCACTGGTTGAGCTATGCTCTAGTGGCTACCAATGCCGCCAACCGTCGCAATATACTTTAACCGAGTACTGTACTGCAGGTCAAGCAGCTGCCAAGTTGGCCGAGCGTCGCATACCAAAATATGATGGATGGCTTATGCTTCATAGTGATTTCTTTGTATGCAATGCCATGAATCCATTTCCAAAAACTCCATTAGAGTATGTGTCATGGAATGCCAAGTGTTGCTACTTCACACCATCAATCTACCAAGCACTCGTTCAGCACACATCAAAATAGCAGCACAACAGCCAAATACTAACAATCCCCTCTAATTTTGAACGTTTTGCAACATCCAATATATTGTAATAACTTCCTAGATTGTACCACAAGAAGCTAGTGATTTTGCATCAACCCAAACATACCAAGCTATGAAGGGGGCAGCCTCTCACGGAGTTAGCCATATAAATCCTTCAAACATAAGAACCTTTGGAAAAACACCGGCACTTTTGTGGAGTCCCAACACAAACATGCCAAGCATTGGCATTTCATGTTTTCCTACCTACCTTGAACATGCTAAGAACTAGTGCTTCTTTGGAACAACTGCATGTAGAAGAGTGGGCATGCATACTAATTCATCTCCCAACTCTAGTTGTCCCTACCATGTCCTAGAATTCTAGCAAAATGAAAATAAGAAAGAGAAATCAAGTAATCAATATTTAATAAAAATTAAAAATTAAGATATATCTAATATTTATTTAAAATTAAATATTAAGATATATCTAATATTTGCCTTGGCATAATAACCAACCAAGTGTTTAAGGACTAACTAAGGGGTAATGCCTAAAGTTTTTTCCTATTGATTCGACTAAAAACATAAGGTTTAGAATATGTACATAAGTCCCCCTTTGATATTTATTGTAAGGGCAAATAATAACTCTTCAATTAAAATATAAAAATAGTTATTTCTTGCATGTCGTTTGATGAGATCACAACCTACTTTTGCCAAAGATAAATCCTAGTAATATTTTAGCTTGTATCGCTATTGTTTTTCTTAATGTGATGCCTTGCAAACTAAATTTAATTGAATTAGGCATATAACCCATCAAGCATATTCTAAATCTTCTTTTATAATGAGTACTCGTATATACCATCAAGGCTATGCATAGGAACACGATCACTACAAGGATACGGAGGCATAGCGATGGTGCTTTCCGATTCAAAATAGCGGCGTCGCTATTTGCGTCACAAATAGCGATGGTGCTTAGACAAAAAAATGTAGGCCGAAACCCGAGTGTGTTATTTTGCGTGAACAAACGAAAGAGAGAGCAAAAGGGAGAGGGAACTCCATCTTGCATTTGAGAGGGAGAGGGAGAGAAAGAGAGAAAGAGGGAGACGAAAAGCTTCTCACCGCCATTTGCGAAGAAGAGGAGGAAGTGTACAGAGGGTGAAGAGGAGCCGTTGTCGCGAAGAGGAGACGCCGAATCCATCCTCGGGCCTTTGCAGTGAGTGCATTGTTCCTTCTTGCTTTGTTTTTGTTTTTTCTCCTTTTCTTTTACTTGTTTTTGTTAAAAATCATGTGTATTAAGAGAGGGAGAGGAAATGAGAGAGGGAGAGGAAGACAGAAAAGGAAAGAAGGAACAAGAGAGAGAGGGAGAAAACATTAAACATAATAGGGAAAGAGAGAAAGAGAGGGAGAGGGAGGGAGGAAGGGAGGGAGAGAGAGAGGGAGGGAGAGGTTGTTATTGTTGTTGCTTTATTTCTTCTTTTCTTCTTTTCTTGTTTGTTGTTGTTGTTATAGTGGTAGTAGTAGTAGTGGTAGTGGTAGTTGTTGTTTAATTTCTTATTTTCTTGTTTGTTGTTGTTGTGGTAGTCGTAGTAGTAGTAGTGGTAGTGGTAGTGATAGTAGTAGTTATTGTTGTTTAATTTCTTATTTTCTTGTTTGTTGTTGTTGTGGTAGTCATAGTCGTGGTCTAGTCATCGTAGTCATGATTATAGTAGTAGTACTAGTAGTAGTAATAGTAGTTTTCTTGTTTGTTGTTGTGTAGTAGTAGTAGTTTTTTTTCTTTTCTTGTTTATTGTTGTTTAGTTTTCTTGTTTGTTTGTTGTTGTTGTTGTTGTTCTTGTAGTAGTGGTAGTAGTTTTTTCTTCTTTTCTTGTTTGTTGTTATTGTAGTAGTAGTTGTTGTTATTGTTGTTTCTTCTTTTCTTGTTCATTGTAGTGGTAGTGGTGGTGGTAGTGGTAGTGGTAGTGGTTTGTTGTTGTGGTAGTCGTACTCATACTTGTAGTCATCCTAGTAGTAGTGGTGGTGGTGGTGGTGGTGGTGGTGGTGGTTTTCTTGTTTGTTGTTGTTGTTATTGTTGGTTTTCTTTTCTTTTCTTTTCTTTTTTTGTTTATTGTTATTTAGTTTTCTTGTTTGTTGTTGTTGTTGTTGTTGTTGTGGTAGTAGTAGTAGTAGTTTTTTCTTCTTTTCTTGTTTGTTATTGTTGTTGTTGTTGTTGTTGTTGTTGTAGTTGTTGTTTTTTCTTCTTTTCTTATTTATTGTAGTGGTAGTGGTAGTAGTAGAGAGAGAGAGATGTTTTGTTAAAGGAAATGAGAGAGGAAGAGGAAGAGAAAAAGAAAGAAGGAACGAGAGAGAGGGAATAAGCATACAACATAATAAAGAAAGAGAAAAACAGAGAGAGATGGAAGGAGAGAAGAGAATGAATGGATTAAAAACAAAGAGAGAGTGGTGGCGAGGTCCGGTGCAATACCACGAGACGACATACGTTAATTTGTGGGTGGGTGGAGACTTTATATACGTTAATTTTGCTGAGTTACAAGAGAAGAAATCCCTTCTCAAACAATTTAAGAAAGAAAAAATGAATGATAACAAAAACAAATTGTTTGTTGTAACGTAGACCAAATGGAAAATGATGAAGGTCGTGATGTTTAAGATCGCGAGGCGTATCTTAATCAGCGTGTCCCATGTCCTTGCTCTCAATGTAAGTTGGCAATTAGACAAAAACGTTGATTGTCTATAGAACACGTATGACGCTTCAGTGAGTTTCAATCTAAGATCATTGATCAGGCGATCTCAGATTTTAAGCAAACAGTAAGAAAAGTGTATATCAATCATGCATTGTATTCGCAAGCTAATTGAATACCATATACAAAAACATTGAGTGTGGCCGGCAAATTTTCTATCCATGGAGGTGACGTCTCGTCCTAAGGAGGAGTACACCCCCTCTGCGGCGGCCAGTTAGAAGAGTTCGTGGGCGTGCAATGGATGAAGTGCCTGAGCCAATCCACCACTTGGAGGTACTACCCAATCTATACCATCAATACCAGAGAAGACAGGCAGCCTTCCAAACTTACCTACAATCTTGGAGCCTAAGATGGAGGCAATGATTGATGCATTGATACCCATGGATGTCAAGACTTCTGATCCGCTTAGAGAGGAAGCATATGTACCATTATATGATGGATGCCGAGTATCTCTCCTGAAGACACTGCTTGCACTCCCAAGTGTGCAAGTAAAATACGGGTGGAGCGATGCGAATGTGACCGAGTTGTTCAAGTACCTTGTACGTACTCTTCGTTGATTTCTTTTCGACACTATCATTAAAAACATTTGTGCTTTTTCAAGGTGTTTTATGATTCTTTTTCAGGTTACAGAAGTATCATATATTACCACTTGCAAATACCATGCCTGAGTCTCGTAATGATGCACGACATGTTTTACGAAAGCTTGGCATGGACTACAACAGCATCCATATATGTATCAATGATTGCATACTGTTTCGAGGAGAATACGAGACTATGGAGACATGTCCAAAGTGTGGTGCTCACAAGTATTGACAGGACTTGCAAGGGCAAACCATCCCTCAAAAAGTTCTTAGACACTTTTCACTTATCCCTCGCATAAACCACATGTTTTGTACCTCTGGCATGGCAAGCTTAACAACATGGCATGCACAAAATAGGTTCATAGATGGAGTTCAACGAATATCAGCGGATTCACACGCATGGAGCCGCATTGACTCTACCTTCCCAGGCTTTGCCCGAGAGCCAAGGAATCTTCGACTCTGTCTTGCTATGGATGGCGTAAACCCATTCGGTCTACGCTCAACTTCTTATAGTGTGTGGCCTATAGTCCTTGTCAACTACAAAATCCCTCCATGGCTTTCTACAAAGAAAGGACATCTCATCCTTAGCTTGCTCGTTCCCAGTCGCTACAAAGTCAAAAATATGGATGTGTATCTTCATCCATTAGTTGATGAGCTTAAGATTTTGTGGGAGGAGAGGGTCACCGTGCAAGATATGAGCAAGCGCAATGGTGAACGGTCTGCCAATATTTGAGCCATTCTCATGTGGACCATGCATGACTTTTCGATATTCAAAGAGTGCACATGTAAGTAGGCTTCCTTACTCGTTGGTAATATCTATCATAGCTCATTCAAGTTTGTATTCACTAGATAGAGGTGTTGGGACAAGTCTGATTACCTCAAATTATCATGCATGTCCATTGTGTGGGCCACAGCAGTTAGACTCCCGAAGGTCACGAACCATGAAGAAGATGGTATATCAAGGACACACCGCTTTCTTGCCAGAGGGTCATGAACTCAAGGAAGGTTTTCTTGGACGACCTCGAGCACGTATGAATTCCCAAAGCTGGTACGAGCTGAAAATGGTCCACACAGAGTCACATCCAAATGGAATGTGATGGTTCTCAGTTTTCTACAAGTTGTCATATTGGACCCACTTACAGATCAACCACTTGTTGGATCCCATGCATATTTTCAAGAATGTGGGCAGCTTGCTATGGAACCACATCACAAGAAAGAGAGACACTGTAGGGGCACGAATGGATTTGAAAGAGGTAGGCAAGATGGAGGTGCTTTGGCTGCAATCGAGTACTGATGGTCGCTTGCAGCTACCTCGCACTCCTTGGTTTTGTCCACTAAAGAAGAGCGCATTGTGAAGCAAATAGTCAAGTCTATCCGCACTCCGACGGGTATGATGCGTTTTCTCAGGTCTGCATTTTCTAAAGACGACCAATTATCAGGGCTAAAATCCCATGACTAGCATAAGATATGTCAGTTTGTACTACGAATGGATTATAATTGGCGTGCGCATTTTGCTATTTGGAGTGTAGCCATTATTCATAATGCTTTCTCATTTGTGGCAGTTTGTACTACCGATCACGATCGCAGGATACCTTACTCTAGAAATATGTGGGCCAATTTATAGGTTGTCGAATTTAGTGCAACGGATCTTACAGAAGGAGATTAAGACGTCCTCTATTGAATCCGCAAGGCGGGGAGGAGCAGTGGAGATGGTCTGTCTCTTTGAGAAATACCTACCTACCAGCATGGTCACGATACAAATCCACCTTCTTGTGCATCTTGTAGATGAAGTGGAGATTGCTTTACCTGTCCATATGCGATGGATGTTCTTCTTGGATCACTTCATGAAAACCCCGAAAGGCTTTGTGCGACAACGAGCTTGGCCAGAAGGTAGCATGGTTGAAGGTTGGTTGGTGTCTGAGGCACTAGTGTATATTTCACAATGGCTTCCAACAATGAATTCAGACAACACTATGCTATGGTTATTGAAGGACGATGATAGATTGACCGGAGATGTGGTGGTTGGAAATGGGGTAGAAAAAAGAATAGATGCTGCAATGGAGGAGAAAGTGAATTGCTTTTGTATGTTGCACCATGCCTCTATAGACGTGGCTCGCTAGGTACCAACAAGCTAGGAAAGATCGAGAGGAAGCGCGATCTGAATTTCGACATAGTACACGCCATCGACCGATTCGATATCCCGAGGGCATGGAGGAGATGCCGCAATTTATGTCAACGCAATGGTTGCATGGAGCTTTGACGGTAGCGTCTCACGAAGGGGCGAAGATCTCATCCGAGGAGTGGGAATTCTCGAGGGGATGTAGTCCAAAGTTGATGACGTGTTTAGGGTTTGTCATATCTATATTTTATATACAACAACTAGTTGAGTGTTTCAATGTACTGTACAAAATATATAGTTCGGCATGGTCGCGCAAAAGGCATTTCCGCATGAAGCATATTGACAAAATGCGCTCCACAACAGATTGTGGTATCATGGCAAGGTTCGAGCAAGACAGCTGACAACGAGCAATAGATCCAAACATGGTTGTAGATGAGATGGAGTATTTTGGGAACTTGTAAAGTATTGTCTCGGTGGATTACCATAGCTTCTCCATGATCCTATTCGATGTGCAGTGGTTCAAAGTGGTACTTGAAGGAGCTGGAGCAACAGTTCGACGAGGTCCATCTGGATTTCTCGAAATAGATTCGAAAAAAAATGGACGGATTTGCACGACATGTTTGTGTTGCCGGCCCATTGTGAACAAGTCCATGAACTCATGTGTTTTTTAATTGTATTATGACATGGTACATGTCACAATAGTTAAATCTCTCTTATAAGTGATTGTGAACAAGTAATGTTCTATCCAAACCTCCAAAAACCTCAATGGTGGTACGTTATACCTTCAACTCCCCGAAGCGCGAGAGTATATGATCAAAGCAATGTTCCGAGCATAGATAAGGACAGTATGCAAATAGAGGGGTCGATATTGCAAGGGGTGGAGGCCACGGAAAGCTTGGAGCATGTAGAGGAGCCAGCATTGGGTAACAATGATGAAAATACATGAGTCCAAGAATTCTTTGAGAATGAGGTAGACTCATCCTTTTGTGGTGACATGTCTATCGACCTTCTAGTGTATGTGGAGTTGTGTCAAGAGATTGACATGGGACAATAGGGTACTTCATACTTGAAGCATCCACCTACTCAATTCGTTGACGAATCGCTTATAAGGGTACATAAGATATGCATTTTAAGTAAGATTATTTTTTTAAGATCTATATTACCGTGCTTTGTATGATTTACATTAATTATACTAACATCAATTTTTGTCTGTGCAGGTGACCTTTGTGGATATTTAGATTATCACAATGAGTCGAGGGATGAGTGACGAGGAGCTACAGGAGATCTTCACGCGTATGTCTCCAGATTAGATGGCGAGATTCAAAGATATGGCGAACCAGGAGATGTCTCGGACACCATCAAGCCACTTTATTAGATCTACTTCGGCGCGCTCTGATGCTTCAATTTCTAGCAGATGAGGTCGACGCTCTAGACTTGGGCCAGACGGAGGGAGTGATTCAGGGGGATGCTATGGAGATCCAGATGCAGTGAGCTCGCAGTCGGCTCAGGATACAAGTGCTACTCCTCGCTCTCGTGGCGGTTCAAGAGAGCATGGCTCAGGTGGTTGCTGTGGAGGTACTGACACAGTGCCTACGTCTCGTCGTTCTACTGGAGTTGCATCACCTCCGGGATTTGTCACACCTGTGGGGACATCTACTCCAGTCACTCCGGCTTTTGCTCAGCCGTTCTGCAAGTGGCACCCCTATGGGTGCTACTCCAAGAGATACTACCCCGGTAGGTACACCAAATGTACAGGGGTCTCCTAGATATATGCATCTTAGGCATATCCCAAAGGGGTATACCTACCTTGTAGATGATAGGTCAGGAGCCATCATCATGAATGATGAGGGGAGGGTGATGGCTTGCATGAGAGAGTTGTGCCAACAAGTTTTTCGGCACAACATCTTGGATCATTGGAAGAACATACCGAAGGGAAGCATGGACTACATAGTAGCATCCTTGCATGAGGAGTTTCCGGTACCAGCTGTAGCAAATAGGTTTTCTACGGGCTGGATGATGGAGTGCATGCATGCATGCATGTCACATAGACGATCGGACGCATGTAAGGCACTCAAGAGTGGGGCTTCAAAGCCCGAGTGGCTAGACACAGACGACTGGCGCCGACTTAGGGAGGAGACTACAGATTCTGCAGGACGTTAGAGACAGCAGCGTGAGGCAGTGAGGGCACAACTAGAGACCAGAGTGGTCCATCATCTTGGGAGTGGCGGCCACAAGATATATATGGAGGACTTTGTAAGTTTTTATTTTGTTCTACTTGCTTTTTTTTTGCAATATCCTTTGTACTAACAATCATGTTTCTAGCAATTGTATTTTGTTTTCTTTGTAGCACTCCATCACAAATCGTGATCCCACCGGCCTTAAGACTCGATATGTAGAGAGATACGGTCTCACTGTATTGATCTACCGATTGTATGGACATGGCGGCCGTGTAAGTCACTCATATTTCTTCTCCGTAATTACTATGTTTAATTAGAATGCATTATTGTATGGTGGACTAATGTGTAGTTGTTTCTTTTTTTGCAGAGTCCGTTCGATGCTCCTTTGTGGCGGGATGAGGTTTCGGATGGCGAGGATATATAGCTCGCCCTTGGATCCCTGGAGCTCACATACCCTTCTTTTTTGGTCACGTAATCTGTGTACACATTTTCTATGTAGTAGTAGTATCTTGCCATGATTGTACCGGTCACTTTCATTATGTGATCATGTATTTATTTCATGTATCAGTGTTATGATTTAAATACACTTTGCCTTTATTTACACGAGCATTGTACACATTACTGAAACTATTTTGTATGGCCCAAAAAAAATTTCCATGTTACCTTCGCTATTAGCATCGCAAATTTACTGCACGCGTCGCTATTAGCATCGCAAAATGCATTGCAAAGTGTCAGTATCAGCATCGCATTTGTGTCAATTCAGCGTCAACTCTGATACCGACACAAATAGCGATGATGATAATGATGCTAATACCGACTATTCTATGGCATCGCCAATAACGACATTTTTTGCGACGACGGGGGAAATTTTCTTTGTGAACATTTTTGTCGCTTTTAACGTCCGTATAAGGCCTATATCTTGTAGTTGATCAAACATGTACAATCATATAGGGTTATCTCTTCCAAAAGGACATGCTTTACCAACATGTACAATCATATAGGGTTACCTCTTCCAAAAGGACATGCTTTACCAACATGAGCAACGTGGCAATGTGAGTTACCTCTTCCAAAAAAACATGAACTAGGGTTGATATGACCAACATCTAGTTAAGTGAATATTCATACTACTAAGTGCTACAAAACTAATGACAAAGAGCTCCTCATATTATCAAGTACAAATGTGCCTAATCCTCGAAGCCCCTTTGTCGATGAGCCACACCTCTACTAATAACTTCTCACATTGGAGTGAATATGCCAAGCATTGGCACTTTCCATCTCAGGTATCCTTTGTCACTCTACATGAGTAGCTTCATAATGTTTACAAGCTTGTCCACAATTGTTCAAGAAGCATCAGTAACCCCCTTTATAGTGGAGCTCTCACCCACAACCTGCTACCTATAAAAATTGCAACCAATCTTGCCCACAACATTGGTCCAAGCCATGAGATTGAGGAGTAATATGAGAGCATACCTAGTTAGGAAAATAAGCATCAAGTACACTTCAACCACTATTTGCATCTTGAGCAGGCAAGCCAATGTTAGGAACAAAGATAGGATGGCCATGTTTTGGTGGAGTACAAAACTTTAAGAAGGAAATGAGGAAAAAAGATGCCTTGGTGAAGCACAAGTCTATTCTATCTCGATGCAAAGTGTAAAGACGGAGACAAGTGCTATAAGGGATCTAGTCTTGGAAATAATTGGTGGGGATATTCATGATGTTGAGGGTGAGCATGCTGTTGAGAACTTGTCAAATAAACTCACTCCTCTTCTTCAACCAAAATAGTTGGGATAATTCACTCCTTACATTAGGAAAAGAGCATGTTGGAACATACAAAACAATATATTGAATCAAAATTCAAAAAGGAACTCAAGGAGATGTGTCATCAATAGAGTAATGCACCAAATGAAGTATTTGTTGAGGCAACAACGGCTAGCCCATTAGCTTTTGAAGATTAGCTTATGCATATGAGGATGAATTCCAATTATTGGATACCCATCTTTCTTGATAGGAAGTGAGAGGGTTCCATTGGAAAAGTGGATATTGAGTTAGGGAGTTGGAGGTCACTATCGACCCACAACCAATCTTTCTATGTGTAAACATGGATCAATGAGGGAAACTCTTGGATATGCTGATCAAGTTATCTTGTACTCTACTTATGCTACATGCCTTACTATATTAGTCTTTCATAGAACTTAGTATAAAGCATACTTGATGAGAAGACATGATAGCTCTAGACCAGGTCTTAGAAATATACACAATAAGTTTATGGTAGGTGATAAGTAAGTGTTGTGTAAAAAGCATTTGGTGGAGGGTATGGAATGTAGGGTTTCAAATGTAGTGAAAAGTCCTTGTAATGTGCACCCAAAAAGTAGAGGAGATGGTCATGTTATCACATGGAGAGAAAATTTAAGCAAAGAAAATAATGAGTGCATTTCATCTTTTGCAAGGGGAAATTGTCCATCATAGTAAAGTCATTCATAAGGATTTCACATTCTCTGAGTTGCAATAATGGAATCAAAGAAGATAGGGATTGCCTAAGTGTAGCCATCCATGGTGAGTCCACATTTTTTGGGTTGCACAATGGAAGAGGACAAGGATTACGTTTGCCTTGAATTTATGTGAGGGGATGTTTTCAAGGTGCTTCTACTAATATTTTTCTCTGACTAAATCAAAGAAGGGGATTTGCATGCCTTCTATGCATCTATATTTGTGTTCATTATGGTGAATCTTGGATTAGAGCTCTCAATATGTAAATTTTTGCATCAAGAAGCTTTGACAAGGTTGGAGATCATGCAAACACTATCGGGGAATCATAGTATTTCCTCTATGAGTGGCTTTTAGGTGATGGTTTGAATTCAAATTTGAATTTTGAATTCGATAGCTATGACGATATATTTCACGTTTGGTCTTGTTGGGGCTCATTGACTAACTTTGAAGGGAAAGCCTACACTATACTATTTTGCATTTCCTTTTTACACTTTTAGTGAACAATGGTCTTATATGCCTAGGCTGATTGCAATGCCAATACTTCATTAATTTTCATATGGTTGACTCAATAAAATTATCAAATAAATATGCTAATGTTTATGCCATCATAGGCAAGTCTACCCGAAGAATAACTTCATTTAAATTTGTCTATATCATAGAATATCCTATTGTTAGCTTCTTCTAAGAACAAGAGCTTAGTACCATAGGTATCTACAAGGAGTGAGCTCAAAGACATCCCAAGGACCTATTAAGCACTTAGGGTTATTATGTGGGGAATCTATGTATTGTGAGTTCTAGCTTGGTAGGCCAAGATAGTCCACTCCTAATTTTGGAAAGAATGGTGTTCTCCTAATTGTGGCTCAAACATTTGTTAGTGAGTGTAGGCCACCAAGTGTTTTGTTTTGATAGATAAATGTGCTCTACTTAATAAAACTATAGTATGAAAATAATCAATATTACATTAAATCTCATTTGTACATAGTGTTTGGATGTGAATTCTAGCTTGGTAGGCCAATATAGTCTCTTCGTAATTTTTGCCAAGATAGTGCCCTCTTAATTGTGGCTTGAGATTCAATTAATTATTTTAGGTCAATGTGTTTGGTTTTGGTAGATATAGGAGAGTAAATGCACTCTTTTATGTAAAAATCTAGTGTGAAAGAAGTATATCTTACATCAATCTATCTACATGCTTAGTCAATTCATGTTTGGATTCTTACATTGCTTACTCCATGGTTGCTCGCTTATAGTAATCCTCGACTATGGAAACTCAACTTCTATGTTTTGATTTCCTTATAACTTTGAGATATGATATTTTGATGTGAGTGGAGTGTCAAAATGTAGATTGCAATCTTTCTCAATGTATAGTACTTCAAAGTTTGGAGCAAGATCTAGGGTTGGCTTGAATATTGTTTAAGATCTAACACTTCCATGTGTCATAGTCACTCTAATTTAAATTTTACACTAATGATACTAACATCTATGAGCAAGCTTCTACTACAAAATAAAAAATGAAATCTCTGCTCTACCTCATGTTGATTGTTGCAACAAAAATCAATCCTAAAGTTAGAACTAACATCAAACCCTACTATAAAGATAGCCAAAAAGGTGAAAAAAAAACACATACGCACACAAAGTGAGTGAGTGAGTGAGTGAGTGGGATGAGAGGGAGAGGGAAAGCAATCAGCACCTATGCGTCCTTGCCTAGATTGATCTCTACAAAAAGACACTAGCAAGAGTTAGAATCGACATGAAGTTATAGTAAAAAAATAGTGAGAGAGAGAGAGAGAGAGAGAGAGAGAGAGAGAGAGAGAGAGAGAGAGGAGATAGAGAAAGATGGAGAGAAAAACACCTATGCAATCTTGCCCAAAATGATATCTGCAATAAAACATCAACAAATTTAGTTAGAACCAACATCAAAGCTATAGTGAAAAAATAACAGAAAAGGGAAACCATAGAGAGAGAGAGAGAGAGAGAGAGAGAGGAGCACCTATATCTCTTATCTAAATTGAACTTTGTGAAAAGGAAACAAAAGTTATAACCAACATCATGGAGACATATCAAAAAAGAGAAACAATAGAGAGAGAGAGAGAGAGAGAGAGAGATGAGCACCAAAACAATAGCAAGAGTTAGAAATGACACCAAATCCTACTAAAAAAATAGTTGATAGAAAATATAAATAGAGATTTGCACCTATGTTTTGCCCAAGTCCTAAAGCTTCCGCGAGGAGTAAGTAGAATGGTCAAAACCTTGATTACTCTCCCCAATTGCTTCAATTGAGATGAAAACTCACCAAAATGGAGAAGAGAGGGAAAGTGGTCAGCCATTCAATTTTTAGGTCAAAATAATTTTGTGGAAGGAAAAAAATGAAAATTTGAAATTTTTACCAAAAAGGGAGGGCAAGAGGGAGGGAGTTGTCAAAAATCATGTGGTGGGAAAACTTGCTTGAGTTAGTGCACCAAACACACTGTACACACAAGAGGAAGCTCACTCAAGAACACAAGAAGAGCGATGGAAGCCAAATTGATTTCTTTATAGTTTCTTCTTCTTCCTCCTCACACAATACAATATACACAAAGTATAGATAAGATACAACATAAAGAAAAGTGGCCTACTAAGTCAAACAGTGCATAACTAAATATACTAATCAACTAGCACTATAACTATGCTAGTTATAGATAGATGCAACAAACTAAATATAATAAGTGATTAATTTAGTTGGCCATGTGAGGATCATAATGACCACCAACTTGCTAAGTGTAGACGTGCGGATCCATCTAGCCAGATGGTCCATTATCAATGTCCACACATGTTGAGCTTGTTATCTCAACATGAGTACATGATAGAGATACTCAAAATTTGTGCACTATTTATTTTCCCTTTTTTTAAATTCCCCCACTACCCCTTTGTTGAATCAAAAACCCAAGAGTTAGAGAGAGGATATTCTTGCTCCATGGATGTCAATATCCAACTTTCCTATTAGATAATCCAAAAGGCCCACCTCTTAAGCTATAATATTTGTAAGAGCTTATTTTTTTTAGTTTTTTTTCTAATATCATCATTATATTACATTTCAAAAGAAAACTCATCTTTATTTCTTGTATATCTAACATTTATCTTATTCTCCATAGAGAGAGAGAGAGAGAGAGAGAGAGCTAGTTACCGATTGTTCAAAGACTCACCTTTCCACTTTCTTTTTAAATCACCTTTCAAAAAAGCCTTTGATTTGTTGAATACCAAACCTCTCCTCCTTGTTCCACATAGACTCCGGAGTTTTCTTCTTCATTTGGGAGTCTCCTAAGCAAACCTTTAAATCATAAATAGTAAAGATAACCAAGTTTATTAAGCTTAGTAACAAACCTGATTGATAATATCATGGAGTTAATCCAAATATTAATTAGCTATATCCAATGCATTTAACTTATTAACCAAAAAAAATCAATTATCTACCTCTTACGAGAAACAAGATCAATGCTTAGATTTGATAGATATCACGTCTATTTAAGAGCATGATGATAGAGTGGGTGCCAATAAGGAAGTTATTATACACTGGAGTAGTGAGAGTCCACACAATGGTTGATAGAGAGTGGTGGGCTACCAAGGGATGGAGTAAGATGAGAAAACTGTGGGGATGTCAAAGCAAGAAGGCTGATGTGTAGGCTTTACTTTGGCACGCACACACACACACTTTGTGTGTGTGTGTGTGTGTGTGTGTGTGCGTGTGTGCGTGTGTGCGTGTGTGCGTGCGTGCGTGCGTGCGTGCGTGTGTGTGTGTGTGTGTGCGCGCGCCATGAGTGGCACAAGACCACATCCACAACACTTCTAATCTCTAATAGAAGTCAAGTTAAATTATGCATACCCTTAATATTGCAAAGTGAATAAGTAGTATAGTTCTTCATGATTGTGGCACTTGATTAATAATACCTTTTCATACTAGCAAAGGTATATAATGTGCTAAAACTTATATTTTTTCATCACTTTATAATAATACAATTACAATCTCTTCATCTTACCTTCTTATTCAGAACTTTCATTCATGGCTTCTCTCTCTTCTCTCCTACCTTTCTAGTCTTTTGCTCTCCTCTTTTATGTCTCTCTTATGCACTCTTTTCTCTCATCTCTTAGTCCTATTCTTAATAAGTGGTGTCAAAACCATTGGTGTTTGATCCATTTGGTCACAATCCTAACTTCAATTTCTCTCTTAGACTAGTTACATTCCAGTTTCTCAAGGATAGGGTGTCCAGCTCCTCTTAAAAGTGGACAAGTTCACAAACCAAGGAGCTTTCAAGTGTAAAGGATAGCCTAGGTAGAGCTGAATGGAGGATATAGAGACCAAGTTAGAGACACAATAGAGAATATGGCAAGTCTGATTAAGAAATAAGCCATTCTAGAGGTAAAATGGTTCAAGAAAGAGGTAATATGAGTTGTCTAGGGTTAAAAGTCCAATTACTTTTTGCAAACAAGCTTTTTTACTCCTCTTCCCTTCAAGCTTTTGTGGAGCTTTTATAGCGGACACCCATTGATCACTTCTCCTACTCTAAGAAAGCATCATCTCTCTTTCAAATCTTAGGGAAAATATTCTTCAAGCAATCCAACAAACCATTGATTAGTCATTGCACACATGATCTATCCAAAAAATGCACCGGATTTTGCCCTAGTCTACTACTCCTCTTCCACAGTCCATGGCAACCACTAATCTCTTGTCTACAGCTTGGACACTTTCTTGCCATCATTCTCAGCAAGGCTAAGCCATTCTAAGTCTCTGATCTTCATCTTCTCTTCAAGAAATCCTAAAAACATAGCAAGACTGCTTCAACCTTCAAGTTCCAAATTTCTTCAAGTTGCGGTTCTTCCTAACCTTCAAGCCTCTTCTACAGCCATTATCATCCAACATTAGCATCAAGATTGAAGACAAAAGACATTGAACAAGGTTTCAACACATCAAGAATAATGGGATCATATTTTGGGAATTTGTTCAAAAATCTTAAATTTCTTATCTTCAAGCATTCAAAGAGGATCAATGCACTTATATTTCAAAGGTTTTGTGGTCATTAAGCAAAGTGCAGGTTGATGCATGAGAATTATAGAGCATGGATCATTATTGATTGTATGGGGCATTCTTCTTCAATCAATGGCTAAAGCTTGATTCCCTTTGAATCTTGTATTTTCTTTGAGCTTTCAAGAGTTATTTCATATTTTCTTAATCTAAAAAATCTCTCTTAATCCACTTTCTCAAGCTTATCAACTTGTTGATGAGAGATAATCATTTATTGAGCTCTTTAATGAACCACAAATTAGAGATTAATACCTCTTTAGGCTAATCAAATATTCTAAATCTATTTTCAACATTGATTCCATTCCATTTTCAATCATGATATTAACTTTTCATGCATAACCCTGATTTGTTCTTTTGATTCTCTTATACCCAAGAAATAAATTGTAAAGGGTGAGTATTGCCATCAGTGAATCAATAATTTGTAGTGGTAAGACCCTCAACCAATCCTCATTTTTTCAATTCCCTTTTTTATCAATCCATGAGTGCATATCATTAGAGGTTAAAAGATTTATTTCAGTAATGCATTTTGTCCTTGTTTTCATAGAGTAGAATGCTCTTAGTAGCATGTATATATCCACCAAGGAAGAAGGTGGACGCCAAGGGAGATAGTTAGAAAAATGAGAGGTGACCCTCCCTCACTATCGAAGCAATCAACCCGCGGGAACTTTGCCCACCTCTTGGTGATTCAAAATCTATGTAGGGAGCTCATTATACTATTTTATCTTTCACATAGGTATCATGAGTAGAGTATTGAAGACTTTAAGATCTTAGTTGAAGAGCATTTAAACATGGCTTTCATTGATCGAATTACAGGGATTATATATTAATTCCAAGTCTTTTTGGCTTTTGTTAGCAATATACAAGCACTTCCAAGAGTAATAAAGCAACACTTGGCATTTATTGGGGCATGTTTTTAGCCATTTAGAGGTGTTACAACTTGTTCTAGGTATTTTACAAGTTGTTTGCAAGTTATTACATAGAAATAGTACTATGAGTCATTTTGGTAGCATTATTTACTTGGTTACAAGTTTTGTAGGGTATTTCAAAGCTTAAACAGGATTTATATAGGTTATTCCAAGTGTTACTCAATGTCTAAAGATCATATCTCGATTGCTACAAGTTTTGGAGACCTTATTTTAGACCTATAGGTGCTTGAGAGGCCAAAACATTGGGTTTCCAAGGTGTTGGATTGTTGCGTACAATACAAAAATAATATTCTCAAAATATTTTTTTAATTTTGAATTAAAATTGGATAATTTATCTTGGAGAGCTATTTGTTAGCTTCATTTTGAATCAAAAATCACCTCATTCAAATATCATGGTGAAAAGTTATAGCCATTTTTGTGATAGGAGGCCTAGTAGGAATATACTTTGAAAATGAGCAAAAATGGCTAGAAATAAGAGAAAGAACAAAGCCAATGAGGATGTTCATGATGCCAGGAGGCATAGTCATGGTGGATTCCTGAGATTTTACGGTGGATTCTGTAAAATTTATTTATTGATCAAGGCTCATACATAAGATGGATTCCTTATGCAAGAAGTTGACGGGGACACATGTCCTTCTCAAGTGTTTTATTAATTAATGTGCACGTGAGTGATTTCGCAAAATTCATATTACTTAATTAAGATTTTACGAGTTTAGAGTGCGCACTCGAATTAAATTAAGGTTAGGACAATGTTCCAACCTATTTTAATTATTTGTAGCTAAAGACTACTAGGTATTCACTATTGTTTGTTTATTTTATTTATAAACAATTGTGAATGCTTCAATTCATATGTAGAGCAGGTGGCGGTGGCTTTGGATAGCACTGGGCGTTAGTGTAAGTCCAAGCGTAAAATTCATAATTATGATTAGTTATCTTAAGTATAATATATAATATTATGTATTTATATGATATTGTATTATTAAAATTATTACTCTATTTATAAGTTGTAAGTTTAAACTTCTTTAGTAATAATTAGATCATTGTCCTTAGTACTATTAATTTATTTATTTTTAATATAGATTATTTTAGAATATGAGATTTAAGATATGCTTTTATTGAAATAAGCTTTCTTTATGGAATACCTTGCTATTTTATTAATGTGGTTAAGTTTTAGAAGGCTTTTCTAGATTTCTTTATAAAAGCAATAGGATCACGTGCAAAATAGAAGAACAATATGAAAACTGAGTTTTTTCGTTTGTCCCTCATCAGGAATTGGAATTTAGAGCTTCAATAGTCATTTTGGGAGTTTTGGCACACTTCGGACGTGATGGTGATGTCAAACGTCAAGATTCAGGGCACATAATTTTTTGCAACATGTTACAGGATACCTCTTGACTCTTAAAACTCTGTATTTCAATTGATATTTGAACTTTCTTTGTAATTATATGTAAGATATGAATGCAACTATCCATGTAAAAACTATAATATATAATTAAGGATGGCAAACCATGGCTTTTGCCATGGGGGAGGTTGGGCCTAACCATGTGTTTTTCTCTTTTCTTTCTCAATCTATTGAGTTATTCAAATCCTCTTATGTATTATAATGTTGTTTTTATTTAATAGTTGAGATGTTTAATTTGTTAGATTTTTCCACTAAGCTTTATTATGTGTATCATAAAGTTATTTATGATTGAGATTTGATTTGTTAGATTTTCCACGTGTTCCGCTTCGTACCGAGTCCAGTAACAAATCAAGAAAGATATGAAGCAATACCTTATGTAGGCATCATACGGGACCAACCGGGCAGGCATAAGCATCAAATGTTATTGTAGCACTGTTATAAACTGTCTGTGGATTGTTATGATAGTCCCAAAATAGTGCTAAATCATCCCAGAAGCAATGTCAATGCTCAGCCCCTTCAATACCAAGCATCAAAGCATGTGCAAATGCCTCAAATGAAGCCTGTGGAAGTGCCCAATGGCCTAGAGCTTGAGGAGGACCGGTGTGAAGCAGATGTAGATCAGCCTAAAAACACGTGCAAATAGCGTGCTGCTGTCCTGGGGGGCCTGCAGCCCACGTGGCACAACTGGGGTAGAGTAGGGGCTCAAGTAGGTTCCCAAGGGGGCACACACCAAGCCTTAAGGTTCTTGAGCAGGGGCAATGAAGATATGAAGCAATGGAGCTTCAATGGTGGCTGCCCCAAACTATTCACAGCCTGTGTGACCAGAGAACTGAGTAAACCCTGAAGAAAATAATCAAGTACCTGTGATGTAATTCCCTAAAGGTGCCCAACAATGCCGGGAAGGTGCTCGGGAAGCCAGGGAGCGACGGGAGCTCGAAGGAGTCGGATATGGCTACCGGGAAGGAGACCCAATGTGAGTAGGGAGTTGATGGGAAGCTGAGAATGCCACGAACCAAGTTCAAGAGTCGGGAAGCCGAGCTCTGATACCAGTCGAAAGGGAGAGACGGATCGAAGCTTGGACTCGAGAGCTATGGCGGGAGAGCAAGAGCAAGGAAAAGAGAGACAAGAAATGGGAACTCCAACAGTCACAAAACATTGTATTTGAAATTCTTATATGAAATAAAAGATTGAGGGTTTGAGGAGTCGCATGAGGAGGTGGTTGTAGGAGTATGCCTATAACTACTACTTCTTGCATGTCTCATTTCCTCTCTCATTCTGCGCAAGTCTTGTTCCCTTCTCTTGTGCTTCATGTCCGATCTCTTGAGAGAGGGAATGAGGAAGTAATTTGTCATAAAATATGTTGTGCGCAGTGATTCATTTCTGTGAGAGTACTCACTGCCTCCCTTTCTCGGGACTCTCTGTGCTTGGAAGGCAGTTATTCATTGGTGCGTCTACCGGGAGGGAGGTGGTCTTGGATGGCATGCAAAGAAGCCAAGAGTAGGGGAAGTTCTAAGAGAGATTTCTATTGAAATCCTTATTGAGAGAAATATAGAAAAGTATGTGTGCTTTCCACACGAGAAGGTCAGGGATTTCAAATCGATGCGGTAAAGAACAAAAGAAAGAGAAATTGCGATCAAAAATATGTGTCAGAATAGTAGTACAGGGATTTCTTGGAAAGAAGAGTAGGAAATATACGCCTTCAGACTATATCATAGCACGGAGCGATTGAAGGTGCAGCATAGGATCGCAACAGGAGCAGAGTGGTGGGCAAATCATTTGCTAAACATGGACATCTTGGAAGTGAGGAGAGGCAGCAGCATCACAAGATTCGTGTTAGGGAGAATCGATGCGACCATGACTTGCAGTAAAACATTAAACCTAGAGAAGCAAAGAAGATAAAACCCCCATTATTGACAACATCACGAGATCAAAACCAAAGCAGTGCATTGCAACCATCCAATTGGAAAACGATGGGAAGAAGCGACAGTTGGATTTTCAATCGTGGACAGTGGTAGAATTTTGTGTCATATCTCTCCTTTAGAAGGCTAAATGATACAATAAAGAAACCCTATCTCTTAAGTTCCATTCCCACATAACCCCTAGCCTCTTCTCTTTCACAAACTAATCAAGATAATGGTCAAGCCCAAGCTGCAATCAAATCCATGTCTAAGATTCACGAGTGTATGGGAGGAGATCTTCATCGACCAAATCTTAAGTGAGGGTGTGCTGCACTGCAAAATCTTTTTATGGGGCCTTTCTTGCACAAAGCTTCAAGGTGGCAAACCACATTTTTACCATGCTGTGGAAGATGTTCTTTTGTGGACCAAAGATGGATGGGAGATCTTTCATATGTTCTGGTGGAGTCTAAAGAATTAGTTTGAAAGAATTCAAGGTCAAAAAGCCTTATGATGAAGCAAAGGGATGAAGAGTTGCCGATCTTCACCAATTTTGGTTCGCAGGAGCTCACCTTTCCAGTGTGGGAGAATGATGAGTAGGGAGATCCAATGTGAGTAGGGAGTCAATGGGAAGTTGAGAATGCCACGAACCAAGCTCAAGAGTCGGGAAGCCGAGCTCTGATACCAGTCAAAAGGGAGAGACGGATCGAAGCTTGGACTCGAGAGCTATGGCGGGAGAGCAAGAGCAAGGAAAAGAGAGACAAGAAATGGGAACTCCAACAGTCACAAAACATTGTATTTGAAATTCTTATATGAAATAAAAGATTGAGGGTTTGAGGAGTCGCATGAGGAGGTGGTTGTAGGAGTATGCCATAACTACTACTTCTTGCATGTCTCATTTCCTCTCTCATTCTGTGCAAGTCTCGTTCCCTTCTCTTGTGCTTCATGTCCGATCTCTTGAGAGAGGGAATGAGGAAGTAATTTGTCATAAAATACGTTGTGCGCAGTGATTCATGGTTTTTGTGTGTAAGAAGAGAGGTTTGAAATGATTCTTTAATGATTTCTGGGTCTGTGAGAGTATTCACAGCCTCCCTTTCTCGGGACTCTGTGTGCTTGGAAGGCAGTTATTCAAATTGTAACTCAAGTGAATTAGGTTCCAAGATAGATTAGCTTGGACTCATAAACACAATCTTGAGTGACTCAAATTGATTGTACCATTACATTGAAATGAGTGTCAAGTACATGCCTTTATAGCTTTTTGGATAGTACCACTTTTCTTCTCTGTGATTATGGGATTTTGGGCATCTCTTCCTAGAGCTTCTAGAGCATACATCTTTGTCATATCTCTCATACAAAGCCACTTATGGGCAAGCATCATTTGTTGTTCTCATCACCCCCCTCAAATGATGAGTTCCTACACTTGCTGGCATTTGCCCCCGCACTTGCTGACATGGACCAGGAGACTAGCTCTTTGGCAACCTTAGTAGTCAGGTCAAGCTTGAAACTTTATGTTTTGGGTAGGGTTTGTTGTAACATTCACTATGGGAAGTAGATCCACTAAAGGGAAATGAGATCCATGATGGAAAATTTTTGCAAAACAATTTGTTTGTAGCAGCGGAAACTATCTTCTTCTTCATGCTTCTTTGGCATTCTTTGAATTTCTTCTTTTTCTTCATGCTCTTTTTGTTCGTTGTGCTTCTTATCCCTTTTTTTGGTGGGCGGTACTTCTCTTTTTGCTTTGGTCTTCTTGACATGGTAGTTTTTCTTCATGCTTTTATAAGTGAACACACTAATGGGTACATGGGCTTGGTTTGACATGAGATGAATTTTGGGATACATAAATTTTTGGATTTTATTTGGTTCAATGGATAGACAATCACTGAAAGGTCTTGTCATGGCATTGGATTTTGGAGAAGTGTAGGTGTGAACAAGTAAGTGTGGGAGAGAGAGAGAGAGAGAGAGAGAGAGAGAGGATGAGCTAGTGTGAATGGCCTTCAAGAACTAGGGCTTTAACCTTAGTATTAGCCTTTAAGGGAAAAACAAATAAAGATAATGTTGAACTGCATAAGAAAATGGGACTGGTTGAAGATCTTCATTCTTGTCCTGTGCAATTCCTTCTTTGCTCTTCGATTGCAGCGAATCATGGACAATATTGGCTGGGAGGGTTCTTCCTTGAGCATAGCATCTGCAAGTTCTTTCTCAGCTTTCAACACAGGCTCATAGTAATCAGAATTCACCTCCATATACTATGTCAGTAGGTAGTGTTGTTCTATCTTCTTGCCTGATTGTACTCTATCATCTACTCCTTTGGTTGGAGTCCTGGGTTCAAACCTACTGCTTGCTTTTACCTGAGTCTGCTAAACTGTGCAGCTTTGCTTGTTTGACAAGCTGCTTAGATACAACCTGCGTCAGTTTTCTTCTTTTCCAGAGGCAATGATAGCACGCTCAATGAGATGGCAACTTGGCGATGAGCTTCAAATGCAACATTGATGTTGGCTCTTAGTGTGATGGAGATTGTTGGCCATCGATGGGCATAATGAAAGTCATCATGGACGGCTTTGAACATCCAGCGGCTATTAATGAAGGCTATGATAGTAGTGAGTGTTCAGAGATTCAAAGATCCTACTCTCTTGCTCAATCTTTTTCTTTCTCTTCTGGATCAACTGCGTCTCACTGTCGATTCACAGATGTAGATCAAATGGTTTGGCTGCACTCTTCCCCTTTTCCAACAGTAGCCAATCTCTTCTTCACTTTCTCTTTCTGTCGTTTTCTTAGTCAAATGCACATTCGGGCCCCCCCCCTTTCTCAACTTCCTTTGAGGGTGCTACTGTCTTGACAGCTTTAAGCTCCTCTGTAGGCTTCTCAAAACTTGGTTATGTCTTCACCTCAGGCGTAGTCTTGACCTCACCTGTGGTAACCTTGATTCACTCCTCCTTCATGGTTCTTCTATCTATATGCAGATATGATCTACCTCAATGAAAGAGAATAAAGCACAATGATGGATAGCTAAAGCTGGTTACATCAGTTGTTGAGTTCAAGATCAAAGTGATTGCACTAGTAGTTCTCAGATACAAGGCAAAGGTTGAGCAAGGCAGCAAGAAGGAGATAGAAGATGAGGTGAAGGAAGTTAGAGAAGAGACTAATCAATCCTTTGACCTTACCAATCAATGATGACAAGAGCTAAAAAGATAGTGAGATGCTAAGTGGAGAAGGATGGGCTTAAGGTATGGATATGACAGAGGGCCTTAAGGTGGGTTCAATTCCCACTATCCATTTGTGCTAGAGTACGATTCACTAGTGACGCTAGAACTAGCTCTCATCATGGCTTTGATACCATGTCAAGAAACACATATCTAGAGCTAGACCAGCTATGGTGGATGCAAGTCAAACACACGTTACATTATCAGAATGAGAAATTGTAACTCAAGTGAATTAGGTTTCAAGATAGATTAGCTTGGACTCATAAACACAATCTTGAGTGACTCGATTGATTGTACCATTACGTTGAAATGAGTGTCAAGTACATGCATTTATAGCTTTTTGGATAGTACCACTTTTCTTCTCTACGTTTGTGGGATTTTGGACATCTCTTCCTAGAGCTTCTAGAGCATACCTCTTTGTCATATCTCTCATACAAAGCCACTTATGGGCAAGCATCATTTGCTATTCTCAACAATCTTTCCCAGGTCTGACGATCAGAAGATCCACTTCACCTTGAAAGCTATGCTCATACATGGTAGAGGTACATATAAAGAAAGAACTAGCAGGTTAACAATCGGAAAGATTTCAAAGCAAGGATGGCTCAAGTGTTTGTATCTTCCAGAGAGAGAGAGAGAGAGAAACTAGCCAAGAGATGGTATCAATCGGACCAAATAAGCCTATTTGTTGTTGGAGAGTATGCCAACCAATTATTGAACATTACCATGTACGTTGAGAGTGTGAGCGATGATGCAAAATTACATAAGTACATCTATGGTGTGGAGCTTAATTTGTTAGTTGATGTTATGGCCCAAAAACATGCCATACTATTCTAGGCTATGGAGTTAGCTGAGATGTATTCTCATAAGTACATGAAGGATATCCTTATACAAGCTTCTTTTGGGCAGCAAAGAGTTGTTAATAAACAAGGCAACTTTGATGGCAATTATGGTGGCTCTAGCACTTTATTTGGTAGCCACAAAGTCCCCAATATCCCACATTTAATGCTTCAAGGCAACAAAGTGCTTCAAAGCCAACAGCCAGCTATAAAATTGATCCTAAACAGGTTGATAATAGACCCAAAAAATAATTCAGCAAATTGTGGAAATTTTATATCTGTGGATCTTTTTAAAGAGTGCAAAGAGGATGGTCTATGTTTCAAGTGCGGTGAAAAGTACACAGTTGACCATACATCCAAGTGCACTTATAAGAATACCAAAGCTAAGAACTATAACATGATTGTACTTGATCATATTGATGAGGAAGTATTAAGGATCCAATTGTGGATGCACAAGCTGAATTTGAAGATCATGATGAGCATATTGAGCAAGATCAATCTTATTACCTAGCACATGGATTTCCATTTTACCTCAGCATGCATGCTCCATTTGATCTAGTCGGATAGATTTACATACTACTATAATTACCTTTCTTTTTATTTCCATGGATGCTTGAATAGGTTCTAAGAGCCCTAATACACTTTGTATAAAAAGGGTATCATTCATAGAAAGGATGTGTTTATCTTGATAGACAATGGTAGTATACATAGTTTTTTAAATAAGTTAGTGGTTGACAAGCCAAATTGTCTTCCCCACAACAGCCCATAAGAGCTCAAATAGCCAATGGTGAAGAGGAAAATGGTACCCAGATGTGTCCAACAAAGGTAAACCTAATTGCGTTGGAAATAGGCCCATAGATGTAGTACTTGGAAATGATTAGCTGATGACTTTAGGGAGGATTGTTATGAATTTTTTGCATTTATACATGGAGTTGGCTATTGATGGCTAGCCTATCCATATATAGGGAATTCATAGTAAGCTATTTTTGTTTTATCCCCATTCAGTAGCTCAAAAAGGAATATAAGAAGTGCTCTCAAATTTTTGTTTTACACCTAAATAAAGAGGTTGAAGATTATTCCAAGGAATTAGCTAATAATCTAGCATTTAAATATCTACTTGAGGAGTATAGAGATTTTTTTGAGGTGTCTACGTCATTACCTCCCAAGAGAGCAGTGGATCATGCTATAGACTTAGAACCTCACTCCAAGCCTGTCAATAAGCCACCCTACAAATTGTCCAAATATGAGTGTGAAGAAGTGGCCAAGCAAATCAAGGAGCTTCTAGAGATGGGTTTCATCGAGCCTAGTTCTTCATTATATGCTTCACCAATCTTGTTAGTAAAGAAGAAATATGGATCATTTAGGATGTGTATAGACTACATGGATCTAAACAAGATGGTTGTGAAAAACAAGTATTTGATTCCTAAAGTGGATGATTTTCTTGATGAGCTCAAGGGAGCTAAGTTCTTTACTAAGATTGACTTGAGATCAAAATATCATCAAATTTTCATGTGGTAGGGTGATGAGATTAAAATATCCTTTAAGATTGATCATGGGTTATACCATTTCCTAGTGATGCCATTTAGGCTTACCAATGCCTCAACCAACTATTAAAGTCTGATGAATAAGATTTTGCAGCCTTTCCTCTTTAAGTTTTTTCTAGTGTTTTTCAATGACATCCTGATTTACAACAAAGCATTAGAGAACCATTTATCAAATATGAGGAAGATCTTTGATGTGTTAAGACACCATAGACTATTTGCTAAGGAGAAAAAGTGTTCATTCATGTAGACATAGGTGAAGTACTGAAGTACTTAGGCCACATTTTCAATGATGAGAAAGGGATATAGGCTGACCTTAAGAAGGTGTAAAGAAGGTACACGGTGTATCAAAGATTGGCCAACATCTACCACTCCTACATCTCTTAGAGGAATTATTGGCCTATCATCATTTTGTCGCATGTTTATAAAGCATTATGTGACTACATCATCTCCTTTGACTAACAGGTTGAAGAAGATAAGTTTTCTTTTGGGATGCTCTTGCAAATAAAAGCTTCAATCAATTCAACGAACTCCTCACTTCTGCTCCTATTTTAGAATACCCAGACTCCTCTAGGAAGTTTTGGAAGGGATGCAGGAGACACAGGAGAGAAGAGCACACACAATGTAGGTGCTATCAACAATGTTATGACAGCCTTATTGCACTTTCATTTATATATGAATAAAGAATATGGGCGGTCACTGTACACAGGCAAGCCCAAGGGCCTTTTACACCAACAACCTCCCACTAAAAGTCCAATGGGCCAGGGAGTGAAAAAATAAAACAAAAGAAAAGAGACAAGGTGAGGAATCATGATATCTCACCCAACGCCCAATCAAAAAGCAAGCTGTGCAATAAGTGTCAGGAATCTCCGAGTCCAGGGAATCCAGGAGGCAAGTGATCTCGCAGCTCCATACAATGGAGCAATCCAGCACAACTCATGAGTGCAAGGTTGTACATCATCATCAAAGTAGTGCATAGCATCAACATGGCGCATACAAGACAACGGAGAGCATCCAAACCCTCCAGATTAAATCACTCAAATAGGCTCAGCATCCCGGACACAAGTTAGACGGGGTCTCAAGACAGTATGCGGCCTCAACAAAGCGAAAGACTGACATACGGCTATAGAATCAGCCATCAAGCACACTGAACACACATCAAGAGGCGTGAGAGATGTCTGCGTCTCATAAAAGACAGCATAACGGCTATATAGAACCTGCTGGGCATCTAAATCCCAAAATATGTAAGCCGTAAAGTCACCATCCCCATAACCAAGGAGTATGCATCTGCGTGACATAGGCTCATGTGGCATACTGACAGATGCCTGGCAACCAAACATCCTCAAGTGATCATAGGTCTCATACCACTCCATGCCTCATGCGGAGTAATAACATCCAAAGAGAAACACGACGTTCGATTAACCATGTAGACTGCCATCATAAGGGCCTCAACCCAAAAGCCATAAGACAGCCTAGCTATGGTAAGCATAGAAGCAACCTTTGCCTGTAAAGTCAGGCACATGCCATGAGCAATCCCATAATGCCATGGGCATAAGAAATCAATGCCATATTGCTGACAAGAGATCCATAAGCTAGGAGTTATAGCATGATTCTCATAATACATCTGCAAGCATCTAGGCTTGCTACCAGCAGAATCCATAAACCTGTCAAGCATAGTAACAGCATCCTCAATCCGTACCAAAGGGTAAGCCCAAACACGGTGGGTAGCGTGATCCATGAAGGTCACAAAATACGATGCTCCACCCAAGTGACTGGGAAGGCATAGGTCCATATACTACAACATGGACTAGATCTAGAGGAGCATGCCTCACACAATCGCCATAAGCCAAGAGGCTCTGCACGGACCATGAGTACAATGAGGACAAGTAGCATGGGGAAGAGCAAGCAATAAGCCCATATCGCATAAAGCATCCATCTCAATGTGTCGTACATGGCCTAGGCGACAATGCCATAACAATGTGTGTGGTATCTCATATCTGCAACCATAGAATCTCCCACATGAGAGACATGCACTGCATAATCACTGCCATATCTAGCACCTCTGGCCAATACCAAGTAACCACAATGGATTTTCCATGAAGTATCCCCAAGAGAGACATAATATCTTGCACCATGCAACTGACTGATAGAGATCATGCTCTTACTGAGCGTAGGTATATGCAAGACTTCATGGAGCATAAGAGAGCACCCATTTGGCAAAGTCAAGTGTATATCCCATGTACCAATAACATGACAATCATGCTCAAGGCCCAAAGAAATACATCCATCAACCTCCCTGTAAGAAGAGAACCAAGCTCTATGCGGAGTAACATGACAAGATGCCATACTATCTAAAAGCCAATCAAAGGTATAGGCCGTATCACTAAGCAAGTAATCTGCAGGGTAACACGATGCCAAGAGTCTAGGCTCAACTGCATCATCATGGGTAACTACATGCACCATACCACTATCAACAGTGGTCTCACCTACTGTATCACTGACTCTGCTCTCATATCTAGTGCGGTGCATTGTTTTATGCTCTCTAATCCACTTGAAGCATTTATGTTTCACATGCCCTATATTTCCATAATGAAAGCAAAAAGAACCTGTAAAACTTGTAGAAGAGGACAACTACTCTATAATAGCATGAGTAGGGATGTCCAATACATCCAAGGAGCTCAAAGAATCAGGGGAACTCTCATCAGAGAGAACAGGATCATCAAGAGGATTGTATGTATGACTAGAAGAGCTGGAAGTCGTCATAGTATACTGCAAAAAGGGGACTCATCCAAACCAGAAGGGGAGAACACAAAGGCATCAACCACGGATGCAAAAGCTCCCACACGGACAAGCCTAGCAGACAAAAGCATGACATATCCAACCACTGTAGCTTGCATCCATAAAAGCATAAGCATGCCTCAGCGCCATAAATGCATAAGCATTCCCGAAACATAGGAGTATACATAACTTTGCAGTGTCTCATACCATGTACTGGCAT
This sequence comes from Lygodium microphyllum, assembly GCF_053477565.2. Lineage (NCBI taxonomy): Eukaryota > Viridiplantae > Streptophyta > Polypodiopsida > Schizaeales > Lygodiaceae > Lygodium > Lygodium microphyllum. The sequence continues at coordinate 118,829,546 of NC_141149.1, read as the reverse complement.
ACATGTCTAGCCAAGAATGGCAGGTAGCAAATAAACCTCCAAGAATCAAGCTCCAATAAAAGCCCAAATATCTGTGTAAAAGCATCCAGGTAAGAGGCTCTATAAAATACATAGCAGCAGACCATGTGCATACACGGGTGTCCATAAAGATCAACTGCTCCCTAACATACACGTTTAGAAGCCCTTTTGTTGGATATCACCAAAAGGTTGGCGAAAAGACTCCACTTTTCTCTCCCTATCTTTTCCTTGAATATTATCCTAGTTGTTCTAGTCTAAAAAGTTAAGGTCTATGTTAACTACATCTCAAGATGATAATTAATTAACTAAGACTTCCCCTTATCTTTAATAGCTCAATGTGCAAGAGTAATAATACCTTGATAAAGTTCTAATTATTGATAGACATTCATGATCCTAGCCCTTCATCTATCAATGCTTTGTTAATGATTGCCATCACACCTCAACGACAACACTTTGAAGGGCTTGACTCTTCTCTCCAAGCACACTCAACTAGAAGGCAAAGATAAAATCAAGATGTGGAAGTCAACTTCTTCCTTCTACACATAAGTCATCTCAAGGCTCTACTTTGGTGATTACTTCAAAATTTCAAGTCAATACAAATTCTCAACTATCAAGCAAATCAACACCTAGATGAGGTACTTCTTTTGCCTTGACTTGTAATATATCTGGAATGAATTTTTAAAGGGCTTGCAAGGCTTTTACAATGAATGAATGAATTAGGGCCCTCTTGGAAGTCTAGTCCAAAAACTACATTAAGTGACAACCAACCTCTTGTGTTGCTCTTGTGTTGTATATAAAGTTATTTGAGGATGCTAATGACTTATTGCTCTTGAAGGTTCCTTGGACATAGAAGTGACCATGCCTAGCCCTTCAAGAACAAGTAAAAAGCTAAATCCAATAGACCTTGAAAGGGAAATCTAAATCTCAAGACTCTCATACATTAAGCAAAATCCTAAAGTGCTATGAA